>NC_057935.1:31443775-31680915 GCF_018555375.3 Anguilla rostrata | reverse complement strand
AGACACCTGATCTGTTCTAACCAGTACAGATTTTTGATTGCTTTGTGGTTTAAACTGATTTTCGTGTGGCAGGGGCAATTTCCAGGTCAGGTTCAACAAATAAGCTTCTTTTGATGCCAACTTTTTTCTTTTTTTTTTTTTTTTAAACATAAGTATATATGCTATTTTAAGGCAAGTAATTTGAACCTCAACATGCATTTTGGGGTGAGACTGCCACTGAAGTTAAAGGCCTTTTGGGGGTGCGTCTGCAAGTTAACGTTAAAGAAGCTCAGCAATTTGGAGTGACCCTGCGCTGATCCCTGGTTAGATATGGATGGACATGGACATATGCACAGATACGGCATATACCATGTATCAGAATTCATTAAGATGTGAAACTGCACTTTTTATACCCTATGTATAGCTCATTGATTTCATACCATCACCTGACATGCATGTGATCTTCTGATAGTCTCCACGTGCAGTGGAGGATAGAAGCAACCTTGCATGTGTTTTCCTTCACAATCCTTTGTGGTCTACATGGATTCACCAGAATTCTTCCTTTATTATGGTATTCTGTCAACCTCTAAACTGAATATTAAGCCTAAGCCATAAGCTTAATATTCAGCTGAATATTAAGCTGAATATTAAGCCTAAATTGAATATTAAGATTAAGATGAAAATTCAGCCTAAGATTAAGATGAAAATTCAGCCTAAGATTAAGCTGAAAATTCAGCCTAAGATTAAGATGAAAATTAAGCTGAAAATTAAGCCTAAATTGAATATAAAGCCTAAGATAAAGCTGAAAATTCAGCCGAAGATTAAGCTGAAAATTCAGCCTAAATTGAATATTAAGCCTAAGATTAAGCTGAAAATTCAGCCTAAGCTGAATATTAAGCCTAAGCCATAAGCTTAATATTCAGCTGAAAATTAAGCTGAATATTAAGCCTAAATTGAATATTAAGCCTAAGATTAAGCTGAAAATTCAGCCTAAGCTGAATATTAAGCCTAAGCCTTAGGCTTAATATTCAGCTCAAAATTAAGCTGAATATTAAGCCTAAGCTGAATATTAAGCCTAAGCCTGAGGCTTAATATTCAGCTCAAAATTATGCTGATATTAGTTAAGCTGAAATTACCTAAAATTAGCTGAAAATTCAGCCTAAGCTGAATATTAACAAGCCTTAGGCTTAATATTAAGCCTAACTAGCTAATATTCAGCTAAGCAATTATGCTTGATATTAAGCCTAAAACTGAAAATTCAGCCTAATGATTAGAGCTGAAATTCAGCCTAACTGAAATTAAGCCTAAGCCTTAGGCTAATATTAAGCTCAAATTAAGCTGAATATTAAGCTAGCTGAAATATTAATTAATCTAAACTGTATAATTTTCACTCATAATTAGCTGATATTAAGCCTAAGAAAATCAGCTTAATTCAGCTAATTTAAGCTGAATATTAAGCCTATGCTTAGATATATTAAGCCTAAGAATTAGCTAAAAGTATTAGCTCAATTAGTATTACCTAATTAAGCTGAATATAAGCTCAGCTAGGCTAATTAGCTAAGCTTAATAAATTAGCCATAAGCTGAAATTAGCTAAATCATTAGGCTAATTAATTAAGCTGAATATTAGCTAAATGAATATATAAGCTCTAAAGTTAGCTAATTTTCAGCTCTAAATCATATAATTAAGATAAGCCTTAGCTATATTCGCTAAATTAACTGAAATTCAGCCTAAGGCTGAATATTCAGCTAGGCTAATTCAGCTAATTAGGCTTAATATTCATTAGCTAATATTAAGCTGAATAATTTCGCTTAATTTAGCTGAATTTCACTAAGCTGAAAATTCAGCTAACTAGATATTTTAGGCTTAAATCAGCTATTTAGCTGAATATTAAGCTAATGCTTAGGCTTAATATTCAGCTTAAGCTGAATTTTGCCTAATTGAATATTAACCCTAATTGGCTGAATTCGTAGCTGAATATTCAGCTAATATAGCTGAAATTTAAGCCTAAGATAGGCTGAAATTCAACCTAAACTGAATTTAAGCCTAGTAGCTTAATATTCAGCTAAATTAAGCTGAATATTAAGCTAACTGAATCGCCTAAGCTTGAATATTCAGCCTAGCTGAATTTTAGCTTAATTTTAGCTTAATTAAGCTGAATCAGCCTTAATATTCAGCCTAACTTAGCTTAATTTTCAGCGAATATTAAGCTAATGGCTTAGGCTTAATATTCAGCTTAGGCTGAATTTTCAGCTTATTCTTAGGCTTAATATTCAATTTAGGCTGAATTTCATCTTAGACTTAATATTCAGCAAAATTTTGAGCTTAATATTAAGCCTAAGGCTGATATAAGGCTGATATCAGCTTAGGCTGAATTTTCAGCTTAATCTTAGGCTGAATTTTCAGCTTATTCTTAGGCTTAATATTCAATTTAGGCTGAATTTTCAGCTTAATCTTAGGCTTAATATTCTGCATAGGCTTAATTTTGATCTTAATATTCAGCCTAAGGCTTATGCTTAATATTCAGCTTAGGCTGAATTTTCAGCTTAATCTTAGGCTTAATATTCAATTTAGGCTTAATATTCAGCTATATTTGAGCGTTAATACTTAGGCCTGAATTTTCAATATCAGTGAATTTATTGCCAGCTGCTTAAATTTCTTAGGCTTGAATCAGCTTATTTAGGCTTAATATTCAGAGCTTAATTTCAGCTAATTTAGCTAATGGCTTAGGCTTAATATTCAGCTTAGGCTGAATTTTCAGCTTAATCTTAGGCTGAATTTTCAGCTTAATCTTTGGCTGAATTTTCCGTGTAGGCTTAATATTCAGCTTAATTATGAGCTGAAAATTAAGCCTACAGCATAGGCTTAATATTCAATTTAGGATGAATTTCAGCTTAGACTTAATATTCAGCTTAAATTTGAGCTGAATATTAAGCCTAAGGCTTAGGCTTAATATTCAGCTTAGGCTGAATTTTTAGCTTAATTTTAGGCTTAATTTGCTGCACAGGCTTAATATTCAACTTAATTTTCAGCGGAATATTAAGCTAATGGCTTAGGCTTAATATTCAGCTTAGGCTGAATTTTCAGCTTATTCTTAGGCTTAATATTCAATTTAGGCTGAATTTCATCTTAGCTAATTTCAGCTAATTTATGAGCTGAATATTAGCTCTAAGGCTGAATATGTGTTCAGTTTATCTTAGGCTTAATTTTCAGGCTTAATTTCAGCTGAATTTCAGCTTATCTGCTTAGAACTTAATTTCAGCTTAGGCTGAATTTTCATCTAATCTTAAGGCTGAATTTTTCAGTTAGGCTTAATTTCAGCTTAATTTTAGCTAATATGGCATTTAGGCTTATATTCACTTAGGTTGAATTTTCAGCTTAATCTTAGGCTAAATTTTCAGTTAGGCTAATTCAGATAATTTAGGCTGAATATGCCGATTTAGGCTTAATATTCAGCAGGCTTAATTAGTTAGCTGAATTTTCAGCTTATTCTTAGGCTTAATATTCAATTTAGGCTGAATTTCAGCTTAATCTTAGGATGAATTTTCAGCTTAATCTTAGGCTGAATTTTCAGTGTAGGCTTAATATTCAGCTTAATTTTGAGCTGAAAATTAAGCCTAAAGCAAAGGCTTAATATTCAATTTAGGCTGAATTTCAGCTTAGACTTAATATTCAGCATAATTTTGAGCTTAATATTAAGCCTAAGGCTTAGGCTTAATATTCAGCTTAGGCTGAATTTTCAACTTAATCTTAGGCTAAATATTCAATTTAGGCTGAATTTCAGCTTAGACTTAATATTCAGCATAATTTTGAGCTTAATATTAAGCCTAAAGCTTAGGCTTAATATTCAGCTTAGGCTGAATTTTCAGCTTAATCTTAGGCTTAATATTCAATTTAGGCTTAATATTCATCTTAATTTTCAGCTTAATCTTAGGCTGAATTTTCATCTTAGGCTGAATTTTCAGCTTAATCTTAGGCTTAATATTCAGGTTAAGTTTCAGCTGAATATTAAGCTTATGGCTTAGGCTTAATATTCAGCTTAGGCTGAATTTTCATCTTAATCTAAGGCTGAATTTTCAGCTTAGGCTGAATTTTCAGCTTAATCTTAGACTTAATATTCAATTTAGGCTTAATATTCAGCTTAATTTTCAGCTTAATCTTAGGCAAAATTTTCAGCTTAGGCTGAATTTTCAGTTTAATCTTAGGCTTAATATTCGATTTAGGCTTAATATTCAGCTTAATTTTCAGCTGAATATAAAGCTTATTTAGGCTTAATATTCAGCTTAGGCAGAATTTTCAGCTTAATCTTAGGCTGAATTTTCAGCTTAAACTTAGGCTGAATTTTCAGTGTAGGCTTAATATTCAGCTTAATTATGAGCTGAAAATTAAGCCTAAAGCATAGGCTTAATATTCAATTAAGGCTGAATTTCAGCTTAGCCTTAATATTCAGCTTAATTTTGAGCTGAATATTAGGCCTAAGGTTTAGGCTTAATATTCAGCTTAGGCTGAATTTTCAGCTTATTCTTAGGCTTAATATTCAATTTAGGCTGAATTTTCAGCTTATTCTTAGGCTTAATATTCAATTTAGGCATAATTTCAGCTTAGACTTAATATTCAGCATAAGTTTGAGCTTAATATTAAGCCTAAGGCTTAGGCTTAATATTCAGCTTAGGCTGAATTTTCAGCTTAATTTTAGGATGAATTTTCAGCTTAAACTTAATATTCAGCTTCATTTTGAGCTGAATATTAAGCCTAAGGTTTAGGCTTAATATTCAGATTAGGCTGAATTTTCAGCTTAATTTTCAGCTGAATATTAAGCTAATGGCTAAGGCTTAATATTCAGCTTAGGCTGAATTTTCAGCTTAATCTTAGGCTGAATTTTCAGTTTAGGCTTAATATTCAGCTTAATTTTCAGCTTAATCTTAGGCTGAATTTTCATCTTAAGTTGAATTTTCAGCTTAATCTTAGGCTTAATATTTTTTAGGCTTAATATTCAGCTTAATTTTCAGCTGAATATTAAGCTAATGGCTTAGGCTTAATATTCAGCTTAGGCTGAATTTTCAGCTTAATCTTAGGCTGAATTTTCAGCTTAATCTTAGGCTGAATTTTCAGTGTAGGCTTAATATTCAGCTTAATTTTGAGCTGAAAATTAAGCCTAAAGCATAGGCTTAATATTCAATTTAGGCTAAATTTCTGTTTAGACTTAATATTCAGCTCAAATTTGAGCTGAATATTAAGCTAATGGCTTAGGCTTAATATTCAGCTTAGGCTGAATTTTTAGCTTAATTTTAGGCTTAATTTGCTGCACAGGCTTAATATTCAACCTAATTTTCAGCTGAATATTAAGCTAATGGCTTAGGCTTAATATTCAGCTTAGGCTGAATTTTCAGCTTAATTTTAGGCTGAATTTTCTGCTTAAACTTAATATTCATCTTAGGCTGAATTTTCTGCTTAAACTTAATATTCAGCTTAGGCTGAATTTTCAGCTTATTCTTAGGCTTAATATTCAATTTAGGCTGAATTTCAGCTTAGACTTAATATTCAGCATAAGTTTGAGCTTAATATTACGCCTAAGGTTTAGGCTTAATATTCAGCTTAGGCTGAATTTTCAGCTCAATTTTAGGCTTAATTTTCTGCCTAGGCTTAATATTCAGCTTAATTTTCAGCTGAATATTAAGCTAATGGCTTAGGCTTAATATTCAGCTTAGTTTGAATTTTCAGCTTAGGCTGAATTTTCAGCTTCATCTTAGGCTTAATATTCAATTTAGGCTTAATATTCAGCTTAATTTTCAGCTGAATATTAAGCCTAAGGTTTAGGACTTGCGGCTGCAGGCTTTTAAAAATGGCGGTTGAAAGAAAATGCTGCGAGTACTCGACCAATCAGAAATGTTTGCGCTTGCGCCGCACCCCAAAAGTTCCGGTACCTTTGGAAAGTGTACCCAGGGACTGTTTTGGGGGGTAAAATAAAGTCCCCGGAACTTAATTTAGACCTTGGTCCCTGCGGTGGATATGCACTGATTTCCTCAAAAGGTTCCGAGTTTCTGGAAACTAGGAAAGTTCCTGCGGTGGAAACGCAGCTATAAGATAGCTATTCAGTTACCCTGTATCAAGTTATGCCTTGGCAGGGGCATGCCCCATACCTATACAGCACCAAGAGTTTGGCACTTTTCAGGGTTTCCCACAGAAATAACCACAACACTCAGTACTTAAAAACATTAAATTCTGTACATTGTCACCCCATTTCAACAGACAGAATTCATAAACAACTTCACACGCCCACACAATAAAACCCCAAACTTCTTCTTCTCTTTCTTCTTCATCTTCTCATTCTTATTTTTCCTGCCGCCTATCCCACTAACATGTTTCCCCACTGGACATTTTACCGACACCAGCCAAATCTTCACCTACACGACCCAATCAAAAACTCGCATACACACGCAAAATACCCATATCTTTTTACTCTGAAACATTTCCAGTTTTAACAGCTAGCCTGCCTGTGGTGTAGTGGGCAAGGCTACAGTCTTGGGAACATGGAGACCTAGGTTCAAGCCACGCTAGGAACACGTTTCTTTAACCTGCTTTTACCCTCACTAATAATTGTCTACTACTTCTCAATTTTTGTATAAAGTTTATATTATTATACTGTTAAATAGAAAATAAATGTGTATGTTTATCTTTATTTTTTAATTAACATTTTTACCTGGTGGGCTTAAAGGGGACTCTAGCAAAAAAATCACACTGACTGAGGTGGATGTAAAATGAGTATAGCTAATTACTTCTTTACATGATCAATTAATACTTTTCATATTATATGTTAGTGCACCATATATAGATTTATTTCATATAGTTGTTTTTTAATGTCATGTGACTAGAATAAAATATTCTGTCTTTTAACCATAAACTCACTGATGTTCCCTTTAAGCCCACCTGTTCCCATTAAGCCCACTTTACTGTGTTTCAGTGGGGATTTTCTCCCTTTTGGCCTTTGAACCATTTTCCTCCCTAATTTTGACCTCACCTGATGAATCAGCTCCATAATTCAGATAATTAATACCCACATTTAAATATCAGTGATATTGCATAGGTCAATTCATTCTGGATAGGCCTGTGTTCTATCTTAACATTAGCAATAATTTTTTAATCTTTACTTTTCAGATGAGTTTTAGTTTAAGATGACTAAAACACGAAAGAAATACAGTTCATGCCCACGCATGATAGAAACGCAAGTTCATCCTCTGCAAAGCAGGGCTGTAGGGACCTGGACCATTCTATTTGCGCAATCATGAGGTCATTGAAAATCTACAAAAACAAGATGAAAGCCACGAATGACTTGTTAGCGTAAGACAAAGACAACCACAACGTGCCTATTTCAAATGCCATTTACAGGCCATAGTATAGGAGTGGAGACAAAATGAAAATAGCTATTGAGAGCTAAGAGATTACAGATTTGAATAGAACAAGTTTGTATTGTTAAGATTTTTTAAATATATATTTATTTATCAACAAATCATGAAGTGGGCTTATTTGGAACACCCATGGGCTTAAAGGGTACGTTAGGTACCCATTAAGCCCATGCCAGACTTTTGACATATTTTGACAAATTAAACAATAAAAACATTAGAAATTGGTATAAATGAATTATTGACACTTCAAATGAGAGATTAGACTTTCATTTTAACTAAAATGTTCTCACATAAATTGGGGCAGTATACATTAAAAATGTCTGAAAAGCGGATTTGGTGGGCTTAATAGGGACGTTTACCCTACATATTGTACATACATACATAGAGAATTTTTTATCCCCATGGGGACATTTCCCTCGCAGCATATGACATTCACATTTACGAACAGACATTTATACCAAGAAACATACAATCATTCATGCAACAGAAAGGCTGGGCAGCGAAATACATACATACCAATACACATCTGTTCCATGCTGCCGATTTAAGAGGGCAGATGGCCACTCAGCCATTTTTTCAATGAGGACTTAAAGCTAACTACAATGAATCATCTTAATGCTCATTGGTAGCCCATTCTACAGAATGGCAGCTGAGTACAGGAAGGTGTCCTTCCCCATTCAGCTCTGACTTGAACCTAAAGGGAACCAAATCAGTTGTGCTCCTTCCTGTGACGTAATTATGGTTTTCCCTAGTACGGGTAAAGTAGTTGCACAGGTACTTTGGGACAACATTATAGACAATCCTGTGAGCTAGACACAATTTAATCTGCAAAACTCTCTCTTCCACTCTCAGCCATCTGAGGCTGATAAAATGAGCTGGAAGGAGATGCGTCCTAGATGGAAGTTTAAGGATCATTCATACCAATTTGTTTTGCGATGTCTGGAACTTCTTTTTGAGAATCATAGGTGCACTGGTATACCAGGAAAGGCATGCATAATCAAAACTAGGAATACCGCCTAGGCTACATATTGTACATACATACATAGAGAATTTTTTATCCCCATGGGGACATTTCCCTCGCAGCATATTACATTCACATTTACGAACAGACATTTATACCAAGAAACATACAATCATTCATGCAACAGAAAGGCTGGGCAGCGAAATACATACATACCAATACACATCTGTTCCATGCTGCCGATTTAAGAGGGCAGATGGCCACTCAGCCATTTTTTCAATGAGGACTTAAAGCTAACTACAATGAATCATCTTAATGCTCATTGGTAGCCCATTCTACAGAATGGCAGCTGAGTACAGGAAGGTGTCCTTCCCCATTCAGCTCTGACTTGAACCTAAAGGGAACCAAATCAGTTGTGCTCCTTCCTGTGACGTAATTATGGTTTTCCCTAGTACGGGTAAAGTAGTTGCACAGGTACTTTGGGACAACATTATAGACAATCCTGTGAGCTAGACACAATTTAATCTGCAAAACTCTCTCTTCCACTCTCAGCCATCTGAGGCTGATAAAATGAGCTGGAAGGAGATGCGTCCTAGATGGAAGTTTAAGGATCATTCATACCAATTTGTTTTGCGATGTCTGGAACTTCTTTTGAGAATCATAGGTGCACTGGTATACCAGGAAAGGCATGCATAATCAAAACTAGGAATACCGCCTAGGCTACATATTGTACATACATACATAGAGAATTTTTATCCCCATGGGGACATTTACGAACAGACATTTATACCAAGAAACATACAATCATTCATGCAACAGAAAGGCTGGGCAGCGAAATACATACATACCAATACACATCTGTTCCATGCTGCCGATTTAAGAGGGCAGATGGCCACTCAGCCATTTTTTCAATGAGGACTTAAAGCTAACTACAATGAATCATCTTAATGCTCATTGGTAGCCCATTCTACAGAATGGCAGCTGAGTACAGGAAGGTGTCCTTCCCCATTCAGCTCTGACTTGAACCTAAAGGAACCAAATCAGTTGTGCTCCTTCCTGTGACGTAATTATGGTTTTCCCTAGTACGGGTAAAGTAGTTGCACAGGTACTTTGGGACAACATTATAGACAATCCTGTGAGCTAGACACAATTTAATCTGCAAAACTCTCTCTTCCACTCTCAGCCATCTGAGGCTGATAAAATGAGCTGGAAGGAGATGCGTCCTAGATGGAAGTTTAAGGATCATTCATACCAATTTGTTTTGCGATGTCTGGAACTTCTTTTTGAGAATCATAGGTGCACTGGTATACCAGGAAAGGCATGCATAATCAAAACTAGGAATACCGCCTAGGCTACATATTGTACATACATACATAGAGAATTTTTTATCCCCATGGGGACATTTCCCTCGCAGCATATTACATTCACATTTACGAACAGACATTTATACCAAGAAACATACAATCATTCATGCAACAGAAAGGCTGGGCAGCGAAATACATACATACCAATACACATCTGTTCCATGCTGCCGATTTAAGAGGGCAGATGGCCACTCAGCCATTTTTTCAATGAGGACTTAAAGCTAACTACAATGAATCATCTTAATGCTCATTGGTAGCCCATTCTACAGAATGGCAGCTGAGTACAGGAAGGTGTCCTTCCCATTCAGCTCTGACTTGAACCTAAAGGGAACCAAATCAGTTGTGCTCCTTCCTGTGACGTAATTATGGTTTTCCCTATCGGGTAAAGTAGTTGCACAGGTACTTTGGGACAACATTATAGACAATCCTGTGAGCTAGACACAATTTAATCTGCAAAACTCTCTCTTCCACTCTCAGCCATCTGAGGCTGATAAAATGAGCTGGAAGGAGATGCGTCCTAGATGGAAGTTTAAGGATCATTCATACCAATTTGTTTTGCGATGTCTGGAACTTCTTTTTGAGAATCATAGGTGCACTGGTATACCAGGAAAGGCATGCATAATCAAAACTAGGAATACCGCCTAGGGTAAACGTCCCTATTAAGCCCACGTACCATATAAGCCCACTTGCAACTTCTGAGTCAAATTTTTAAAAACTACATTATCATTTTTTGCTGTGTGATGTTTTTTCAAATGAAGCTGCTTGTTACGTAAACGACACTTTTATTGTAAGTCAATCACATTTATCGATATTGAGTTATCGAAGCACATGTGTGGCATGTGCCTGCTGATCCCAGAATAAGTTGCAAAAAAACTTAGGTGATTTTGGTACCCTCAGAAAATAACTTTTTTGTATATTTCTAATCCTGTTTTTGGAAAGTACTCACTTGTTATCAAAATGTAAGTGATTAGTGTTTTGAATGAGACATGTGTTAGAATATTACCTGAATTAGAAATATTGTGTCTTTTGAAATCAAAATATGAGTTTTAGCACGCTAGCAAACAGACCACATGCTGCATCAATACAGTAGCTACATAGTATGGTTCATTGCAATGACATAAAGCATGATAATCATGTATAGTTTATATTTTTGTATGCAGTTTATATTATTATACTGTTAAATAGACAATAAATGTGTATGTTTATCTTTATTTATTTTTTAATTAACATTTTTACCTGGTGGGCTTAAAGGGGGCTCTAGCAAAAGAATCACACTGACTGAGGTGGATGTAAATGAGTATAGCTAATTACTTCTTTACATGATCAATTAATACTTTTCATATTATGTTAGTGCACCATATATACGTTTAGTTCATATAGTTGTTTTTTAATGTCATGTGACTAGAATAAAATATTCTGTCTTTTAACCATAAATTCACTGATGTTCCCTTTAAGCCCACCTGTTCCCATTAAGCCCACTTTACTGTGTTTCAGTGGGGATTTTCTCCCTTTTGGCCTTTGAACCATTTTCCTCCATAATTTTGACCACACCTGATGAATCAGCTCCATAATTCAGATAATTAATACCCACATTTAAATATCAGTGATATTGCATAGGTCAATTCATTCTGGATAGGCCTGTGTTCTATCTTAACATTAGCAATAATTTTTTAATCTTTACTTTTCAGATGAGTTTTAGTTTAAGATGACTAAAACACGAAAGAAATACAGTTCATGCCCACGCATGATAGAAACGCAAGTTCATCCTCTGCAAAGCAGGGCTGTAGGGACATGGACCATTCTATTTGCGCAATCATGAGGTCGTTGAAAATCTACAAAAACAAGATGAAAGCCACGAATGACTTGTTAGCGTAAGACAAAGACAACCACAACGTGCCTATTTCAAATGCCATTTACAGGCCATAGTATAGGAGTGGAGACAAAATGAAAATAGCTATTGAGAGCTAAGAGATTACAGATTTGAATAGAACAAGTTTGTATTGTTAAGATTTTTTAAATATATATTTATTTATCAACAAATCATGAAGTGGGCTTATTTGGAACACCCATGGGCTTAAAGGGTACGTTAGGTACCCATTAAGCCCATGCCAGACTTTTGACATATTTTGACAAATTAAACAATAAAAACATTAGAAATTGGTATAAATGAATTATTGACACTTCAAATGAGAGATTAGACTTTCATTTTAACTAAAATGTTCTCACTTAAATTGGGGCAGTATACATTAAAAATGTCTGAAAAGCGGATTTGGTGGGCTTAATAAGGACGTTTACCCTACATATTGTACATACATACATAGAGAATTTTTTATCCCCATGGGGACATTTCCCTCGCAGCATATTACATTCACATTTACGAACAGACATTTATACCAAGAAACATACAATCATTCATGCAACAGAAAGGCTGGGCAGCGAAATACATACATACCAATACACATCTGTTCCATGCTGCCGATTTAAGAGGGCAGATGGCCACTCAGCCATTTTTTCAATGAGGACTTAAAGCTAACTACAATGAATCATCTTAATGCTCATTGGTAGCCCATTCTACAGAATGGCAGCTGAGTACAGGAAGGTGTCCTTCCCCATTCAGCTCTGACTTGAACCTAAAGGGAACCAAATCAGTTGTGCTCCTTCCTGTGACGTAATTATGGTTTTCCCTAGTACGGGTAAAGTAGTTGCACAGGTACTTTGGGACAACATTATAGACAATCCTGTGAGCTAGACACAATTTAATCTGCAAAACTCTCTCTTCCACTCTCAGCCATCTGAGGCTGATAAAATGAGCTGGAAGGAGATGCGTCCTAGATGGAAGTTTAAGGATCATTCATACCAATTTGTTTTGCGATGTCTGGAACTTCTTTTTGAGAATCATAGGTGCACTGGTATACCAGGAAAGGCATGCATAATCAAAACTAGGAATACCGCCTAGGCTACATATGGTACATACATACATAGAGAATTTTTTATCCCCATGGGGACATTTACGAACAGACATTTATACCAAGAAACATACAATCATTCATGCAACAGAAAGGCTGGGCAGCGAAATACATACATACCAATACACATCTGTTCCATGCTGCCGATTTAAGAGGGCAGATGGCCACTCAGCCATTTTTTCAATGAGGACTTAAAGCTAACTACAATGAATCATCTTAATGCTCATTGGTAGCCCATTCTACAGAATGGCAGCTGAGTACAGGAAGGTGTCCTTCCCCATTCAGCTCTGACTTGAACCTAAAGGGAACCAAATCAGTTGTGCTCCTTCCTGTGACGTAATTATGGTTTTCCCTAGTACGGGTAAAGTAGTTGCACAGGTACTTTGGGACAACATTATAGACAATCCTGTGAGCTAGACACAATTTAATCTGCAAAACTCTCTCTTCACTCTCAGCCATCTGAGGCTGATAAAATGAGCTGGAAGGAGATGCGTCCTAGATGGAAGTTTAAGGATCATTCATACCAATTTGTTTTGCGATGTCTGGAACTTCTTTTTGAGAATCATAGGTGCACTGGTATACCAGGAAAGGCATGCATAATCAAAACTAGGAATACCGCCTAGGGTAAACGTCCCTATTAAGCCCACGTACCATATAAGCCCACTTGCAACTTCTGAGTCAAATTTTTAAAAACTACATTATCATTTTTTGCTGTGTGATGTTTTTTCAAATGAAGCTGCTTGTTACGTAAACGACACTTTTTATTGTAAGTCAATCACATTTATCGATATTGAGTCATCGAAGCACATGTGTGGCATGTGCCTGCTGATCCCAGAATAAGTTGCAAAAAAACTTAGGTGATTTTGGTACCCTCAGAAAATAACTTTTTTTGTATATTTCTACTCCTGTTTTTGGAAAGTACTCACTTGTTATCAAAATGTAAGTGATTAGTGTTTTGAATGAGACATGTGTTAGAATATTACCTGAATTAGAAATATTGTGTCTTTTGAAATCAAAATATGAGTTTTAGCACGCTAGCAAACAGACCACATGCTGCATCAATACAGTAGCTACATAGTATGGTTCATTGCAATGACATAAAGCATGATAATCATGTATAGTTTATATTTTTGTATGCAGTTTATATTATTATACTGTTAAATAGACAATAAATGTGTATGTTTATCTTTATTTATTTTTTAATTAACATTTTTACCTGGTGGGCTTAAAGGGGGCTCTAGCAAAAGAATCACACTGACTGAGGTGGATGTAAATGAGTATAGCTAATTACTTCTTTACATGATCAATTAATACTTTTCATATTATGTTAGTGCACCATATATACGTTTAGTTCATATAGTTGTTTTTTAATGTCATGTGACTAGAATAAAATATTCTGTCTTTTAACCATAAATTCACTGATGTTCCCTTTAAGCCCACCTGTTCCCATTAAGCCCACTTTACTGTGTTTCAGTGGGGATTTTCTCCCTTTTGGCCTTTGAACCATTTTCCTCCATAATTTTGACCACACCTGATGAATCAGCTCCATAATTCAGATAATTAATACCCACATTTAAATATCAGTGATATTGCATAGGTCAATTCATTCTGGATAGGCCTGTGTTCTATCTTAACATTAGCAATAATTTTTTAATCTTTACTTTTCAGATGAGTTTTAGTTTAAGATGACTAAACACGAAAGATATACAGTTCATGCCCACGCATGATAGAAACGCAAGTTCATCCTCTGCAAAGCAGGGCTGTAGGGACTGGACCATTCTATTTGCGCAATCATGAGGTCGTTGAAAATCTACAAAAACAAGATGAAAGCCACGAATGACTTGTTAGCGTAAGACAAAGACAACCACAACGTGGGCAACAGCATTGAAAAAACAAATAAAAGAAAGCTAGACCAACCCTATAACTATGTTATGTTACATACCCAAGATGGCGCATGGAGCAAATGAAGCCTTACTAAAACGATACAATCCCTCAAAGAGCATAGGCCTACGTTTAGTCTAGGAGAAGTAGAAATTGCAGAAATGTTGACATCTTTCTTGTTATTTTGTTTAAGTTATAGGCTATGATACATGAGCTTCAATATGTTATGCCTGATTCTCCTCATAATGAACTGTATTTTTAATGGTTACTCCACAATGAACTGAAGTTTAAAATGTGTTTTACAATGTTTTCAAAACTACTATCCTAAATGTGATTAACATTGAAAAGTTATTGTTCAATTGTAAATCCTGAAATTGACTCATTTACTATCCTTAGAACATTTGATTGAACCTGAATAGTTTTCGTTCATCAGTCGGTCTTCAGAAATCTTCATAAAAAACCTGCACTTTTCAACAGCTGACTGGACCAGAAATTTTGGCTCAATTTCAAATGACCAAAAGCACACAGTAGATAGAGATACAGACAAAATGACAACACATATTGAAAGATGAAGTATTGAAGAGTAATTTCCACTATAGTTTTGATTTTGGTCGTAAATAGTTTTTTGGCTACATTCCAAAGAAGACATGTTGTAAGTTTAGCTTTTTCTGTCTTGACAACACAGCAGAAAGGCTGGTCATGCCTATTTCAAATGCCATTTACAGGCCATAGTATAGGAGTGGAGACAAAATGAAAATAGCTATTGAGAGCTAAGAGATTACAGATTTGAATAGAACAAGTTTGTATTGTTAAGATTTTTTAAATATATATTTATTTATCAACAAATCATGAAGTGGGCTTATTTGGAACACCCATGGGCTTAAAGGGTACGTTAGGTACCCATTAAGCCCATGCCAGACTTTTGACATATTTTGACAAATTAAACAATAAAAACATTAGAAATTGGTATAAATGAATTATTGACACTTCAAATGAGAGATTAGACTTTCATTATAACTAAAATGTTCTCACTTAAATTGGGGCAGTATACATTAAAAATGTCTGAAAAGCGGATTTGGTGGGCTTAATAGGGACGTTTACCCTACATATTGTACATACATACATAGAGAATTTTTTATCCCCATGGGGACATTTCCCTCGCAGCATATGACATTCACATTTACGAACAGACATTTATACCAAGAAACATACAATCATTCATGCAACAGAAAGGCTGGGCAGCGAAATACATACATACCAATACACATCTGTTCCATGCTGCCGATTTAAGAGGGCAGATGGCCACTCAGCCATTTTTTCAATGAGGACTTAAAGCTAACTACAATGAATCATCTTAATGCTCATTGGTAGCCCATTCTACAGAATGGCAGCTGAGTACAGGAAGGTGTCCTTCCCCATTCAGCTCTGACTTGAACCTAAAGGGAACCAAATCAGTTGTGCTCCTTCCTGTGACGTAATTATGGTTTTCCCTAGTACGGGTAAAGTAGTTGCACAGGTACTTTGGGACAACATTATAGACAATCCTGTGAGCTAGACACAATTTAATCTGCAAAACTCTCTCTTCCACTCTCAGCCATCTGAGGCTGATAAAATGAGCTGGAAGGAGATGCGTCCTAGATGGAAGTTTAAGGATCATTCATACCAATTTGTTTTGCGATGTCTGGAACTTCTTTTTGAGAATCATAGGTGCACTGGTATACCAGGAAAGGCATGCATAATCAAAACTAGGAATACCGCCTAGGCTACATATTGTACATACATACATAGAGAATTTTTTATCCCCATGGGGACATTTCCCTCGCAGCATATTACATTCACATTTACGAACAGACATTTATACCAAGAAACATACAATCATTCATGCAACAGAAAGGCTGGGCAGCGAAATACATACATACCAATACACATCTGTTCCATGCTGCCGATTTAAGAGGGCAGATGGCCACTCAGCCATTTTTCAATGAGGACTTAAAGCTAACTACAATGAATCATCTTAATGCTCATTGGTAGCCCATTCTACAGAATGGCAGCTGAGTACAGGAAGGTGTCCTTCCCCATTCAGCTCTGACTTGAACCTAAAGGGAACCAAATCAGTTGTGCTCCTTCCTGTGACGTAATTATGGTTTTCCCTAGTACGGGTAAAGTAGTTGCACAAGTACTTTGGGACAACATTATAGACAATCCTGTGAGCTAGACACAATTTAATCTGCAAAACTCTCTCTTCCACTCTCAGCCATCTGAGGCTGATAAAATGAGCTGGAAGGAGATGCGTCCTAGATGGAAGTTTAAGGATCATTCATACCAATTTGTTTTGCGATGTCTGGAACTTCTTTTTGAGAATCATAGGTGCACTGGTATACCAGGAAAGGCATGCATAATCAAAACTAGGAATACCGCCTAGGCTACATATTGTACATACATACATAGAGAATTTTTTATCCCCATGGGGACATTTACGAACAGACATTTATACCAAGAAACATACAATCATTCATGCAACAGAAAGGCTGGGCAGCGAAATACATACATACCAATACACATCTGTTCCATGCTGCCGATTTAAGAGGGCAGATGGCCACTCAGCCATTTTTCAATGAGGACTTAAAGCTAACTACAATGAATCATCTTAATGCTCATTGGTAGCCCATCTACAGAATGGCAGCTGAGTACAGGAAGGTGTCCTTCCCCATTCAGCTCTGACTTGAACCTAAAGGGAACCAAATCAGTTGTGCTCCTTCCTGTGACGTAATTATGGTTTTCCCTAGTACGGGTAAAGTAGTTGCACAGGTACTTTGGGACAACATTATAGACAATCCTGTGAGCTAGACACAATTTAATCTGCAAAACTCTCTCTTCCACTCTCAGCCATCTGAGGCTGATAAAATGAGCTGGAAGGAGATGCGTCCTAGATGGAAGTTTAAGGATCATTCATACCAATTTGTTTTGCGATGTCTGGAACTTCTTTTTGAGAATCATAGGTGCACTGGTATACCAGGAAAGGCATGCATAATCAAAACTAGGAATACCGCCTAGGCTACATATTGTACATACATACATAGAGAATTTTTTATCCCCATGGGGACATTTCCCTCGCAGCATATTACATTCACATTTACGAACAGACATTTATACCAAGAAACATACAATCATTCATGCAACAGAAAGGCTGGGCAGCGAAATACATACATACCAATACACATCTGTTCCATGCTGCCGATTTAAGAGGGCAGATGGCCACTCAGCCATTTTTTCAATGAGGACTTAAAGCTAACTACAATGAATCATCTTAATGCTCATTGGTAGCCCATTCTACAGAATGGCAGCTGAGTACAGGAAGGTGTCCTTCCCCATTCAGCTCTGACTTGAACCTAAAGGGAACCAAATCAGTTGTGCTCCTTCCTGTGACGTAATTATGGTTTTCCCTAGTACGGGTAAAGTAGTTGCACAGGTACTTTGGGACAACATTATAGACAATCCTGTGAGCTAGACACAATTTAATCTGCAAAACTCTCTCTTCCACTCTCAGCCATCTGAGGCTGATAAAATGAGCTGGAAGGAGATGCGTCCTAGATGGAAGTTTAAGGATCATTCATACCAATTTGTTTTGCGATGTCTGGAACTTCTTTTTGAGAATCATAGGTGCACTGGTATACCAGGAAAGGCATGCATAATCAAAACTAGGAATACCGCCTAGGGTAAACGTCCCTATTAAGCCCACGTACCATATAAGCCCACTTGCAACTTCTGAGTCAAATTTTTAAAAACTACATTATCATTTTTTGCTGTGTGATGTTTTTTCAAATGAAGCTGCTTGTTACGTAAACGACACTTTTTATTGTAAGTCAATCACATTTATCGATATTGAGTTATCGAAGCACATGTGTGGCATGTGCCTGCTGATCCCAGAATAAGTTGCAAAAAAACTTAGGTGATTTTGGTACCCTCAGAAAATAACTTTTTTTGTATATTTCTAATCCTGTTTTTGGAAAGTACTCACTTGTTATCAAAATGTAAGTGATTAGTGTTTTGAATGAGACATGTGTTAGAATATTACCTGAATTAGAAATATTGTGTCTTTTGAAATCAAAATATGAGTTTTAGCACGCTAGCAAACAGACCACATGCTGCATCAATACAGTAGCTACATAGTATGGTTCATTGCAATGACATAAAGCATGATAATCATGTATAGTTTATATTTTTGTATGCAGTTTATATTATTATACTGTTAAATAGACAATAAATGTGTATGTTTATCTTTATTTATTTTTTAATTAACATTTTTACCTGGTGGGCTTAAAGGGGGCTCTAGCAAAAGAATCACACTGACTGAGGTGGATGTAAATGAGTATAGCTAATTACTTCTTTACATGATCAATTAATACTTTTCATATTATGTTAGTGCACCATATATACGTTTAGTTCATATAGTTGTTTTTTAATGTCATGTGACTAGAATAAAATATTCTGTCTTTTAACCATAAATTCACTGATGTTCCCTTTAAGCCCACCTGTTCCCATTAAGCCCACTTTACTGTGTTTCAGTGGGGATTTTCTCCCTTTTGGCCTTTGAACCATTTTCCTCCATAATTTTGACCACACCTGATGAATCAGCTCCATAATTCAGATAATTAATACCCACATTTAAATATCAGTGATATTGCATAGGTCAATTCATTCTGGATAGGCCTGTGTTCTATCTTAACATTAGCAATAATTTTTTAATCTTTACTTTTCAGATGAGTTTTAGTTTAAGATGACTAAAACACGAAAGAAATACAGTTCATGCCCACGCATGATAGAAACGCAAGTTCATCCTCTGCAAAGCAGGGCTGTAGGGACATGGACCATTCTATTTGCGCAATCATGAGGTCGTTGAAAATCTACAAAAACAAGATGAAAGCCACGAATGACTTGTTAGCGTAAGACAAAGACAACCACAACGTGCCTATTTCAAATGCCATTTACAGGCCATAGTATAGGAGTGGAGACAAAATGAAAATAGCTATTGAGAGCTAAGAGATTACAGATTTGAATAGAACAAGTTTGTATTGTTAAGATTTTTTAAATATATATTTATTTATCAACAAATCATGAAGTGGGCTTATTTGGAACACCCATGGGCTTAAAGGGTACGTTAGGTACCCATTAAGCCCATGCCAGACTTTTGACATATTTTGACAAATTAAACAATAAAAACATTAGAAATTGGTATAAATGAATTATTGACACTTCAAATGAGAGATTAGACTTTCATTTTAACTAAAATGTTCTCACTTAAATTGGGGCAGTATACATTAAAAATGTCTGAAAAGCGGATTTGGTGGTGCTTAATAGGAGTTTACCCTACATATTGTACATACATACATAGAGAATTTTTTATCCCCATGGGGACATTTCCCTCGCAGCATATTACATTCACATTTACGAACAGACATTTATACCAAGAAACATACAATCATTCATGCAACAGAAAGGCTGGGCAGCGAAATACATACATACCAATACACATCTGTTCCATGCTGCCGATTTAAGAGGGCAGATGGCCACTCAGCCATTTTTTCAATGAGGACTTAAAGCTAACTACAATGAATCATCTTAATGCTCATTGGTAGCCCATTCTACAGAATGGCAGCTGAGTACAGGAAGGTGTCCTTCCCCATTCAGCTCTGACTTGAACCTAAAGGGAACCAAATCAGTTGTGCTCCTTCCTGTGACGTAATTATGGTTTTCCCTAGTACGGGTAAAGTAGTTACACAGGTACTTTGGGACAACATTATAGACAATCCTGTGAGCTAGACACAATTTAATCTGCAAAACTCTCTCTTCCACTCTCAGCCATCTGAGGCTGATAAAATGAGCTGGAAGGAGATGCGTCCTAGATGGAAGTTTAAGGATCATTCATACCAATTTGTTTTGCGATGTCTGGAACTTCTTTTTGAGAATCATAGGTGCACTGGTATACCAGGAAAGGCATGCATAATCAAAACTAGGAATATCGCCTAGGCTACATATTGTACATACATACATAGAGAATTTTTTATCCCCATGGGGACATTTCCCTCGCAGCATATTACATTCACATTTACGAACAGACATTTATACCAAGAAACATACAATCATTCATGCAACAGAAAGGCTGGGCAGCGAAATACATACATACCAATACACATCTGTTCCATGCTGCCGATTTAAGAGGGCAGATGGCCACTCAGCCATTTTTTCAATGAGGACTTAAAGCTAACTACAATTAATCATCTTAATGCTCATTGGTAGCCCATTCTACAGAATGGCAGCTGAGTACAGGAAGGTGTCCTTCCCCATTCAGCTCTGACTTGAACCTAAAGGGAACCAAATCAGTTGTGCTCCTTCCTGTGACGTAATTATGGTTTTCCCTAGTACGGGTAAAGTAGTTGCACAGGTACTTTGGGACAACATTATAGACAATCCTGTGAGCTAGACACAATTTAATCTGCAAAACTCTCTCTTCTACTCTCAGCCATCTGAGGCTGATAAAATGAGCTGGAAGGAGATGCGTCCTAGATGGAAGTTTAAGGATCATTCATACCAATTTGTTTTGCGATGTCTGGAACTTCTTTTTGAGAATCATAGGTGCACTGGTATACCAGGAAAGGCATGCATAATCAAAACTAGGAATACCGCCTAGGGTAAACGTCCCTATTAAGCCCACGTACCATATAAGCCCACTTGCAACTTCTGAGTCAAATTTTAAAAAACTACATTATCATTTTTTGCTGTGTGATGTTTTTTCAAATGAAGCTGCTTGTTACGTAAACGACACTTTTTATTGTAAGTCAATCACATTTATCGATATTGAGTTATCGAAGCACATGTGTGGCATGTGCCTGCTGATCCCAGAATAAGTTGCAAAAAAACTTAGGTGATTTTGGTACCCTCAGAAAATAACATTTTTTGTATATTTCTACTCCTGTTTTTGGAAAGTACTCACTTGTTATCAAAATGTAAGTGATTAGTGTTTTGAATGAGACATGTGTTAGAATATTACCTGAATTAGAAATATTGTGTCTTTTGAAATCAAAATATGAGTTTTAGCACGCTAGCAAACAGACCACATGCTGCATCAATACAGTAGCTACATAGTATGGTTCATTGCAATGACATAAAGCATGATAATCATGTATGGTTTATATTTTTGTATGCAGTTTATATTATTATACTGTTAAATAGACAATAAATGTGTATGTTTATCTTTATTTATTTTTTAATTAACATTTTTACCTGGTGGGCTTAAAGGGGACTCTAGCAAAAGAATCACACTGACTGAGGTGGATGTAAATGAGTATAGCTAATTACTTCTTTACATGATCAATTAATACTTTTCATATTATGTTAGTGCACCATATATACATTTAGTTCATATAGTTGTTTTTTAATGTCATGTGACTAGAATAAAATATTCTGTCTTTTAACCATAAATTCACTGATGTTCCCTTTAAGCCCACCTGTTCCCATTAAGCCCACTTTACTGTGTTTCAGTGGGGATTTTCTCCCTTTTGGCCTTTGAACCATTTTCCTCCCTAATTTTGACCTCACCTGATGAATCAGCTCCATAATTCAGATAATTAATACCCACATTTAAATATCAGTGATATTGCATAGGTCAATTCATTCTGGATAGGCCTGTGTTCTATCTTAACATTAGCAATAATTTTTTAATCTTTACTTTTCAGATGAGTTTTAGTTTAAGATGACTAAAGCACGAAAGAAATACAGTTCATGCCCATGCATGATAGAAACGCAAGTTCATCCTCTGCAAAGCAGGGCTGTAGGGACCTGGACCATTCTATTTGCGCAATCATGAGGTCGTTGAAAATCTACAAAAACAAGATGAAAGCCACGAATGACTTGTTAGCGTAAGACAAAGACAACCACAACGTGGGCAACAGATTGAAACAAACAAATAAAAGAAAGCTTAGACCACCCTATAACCTATGTTATGTTACACTACTAAGATGGCGCATGGAGCAAATGATAGCCTTACTAAAAACGATACAATCACCTCAAAGAGCATAGGCCTACGTTTAGTCTAGGAGAAAGTAGAAATTGCAGAAATGTTGACATCTTTCTTGTTTATTTTGTTTAAGTTATAGGCTAATGATACATGAGCTTCAATATGTTATGCCTGATGTCTCCTCATAATGAACTGTATGTTTTAATGTTACTCCACAATGAACTGAATGGTTTTAAAATGTGTTTTTACAAAGTTTTCAAACTACTATCCTAAATGTGATTAACATTTGAAAAGTTATTGTTCAATTGTAAATCCTGAAATTGACTCATTTACTATCCTTAGAACATTAGTATTGAACCTGAAATAGTTTTTCGTTCAGTCAGTCGGTCTTCAGAAATCTTCATAAAAACACCTGCACTTTCAACCAGCTGACTGGACCAGAAATTTTGGCCAATTTCAAATGCCAAAAGCACACAGTAGGATAGAGATACAGACAAAATGACAACACATATTGAAAGATGAAGTATTGAAGAGTAATTTCCACTATAGTTTTGATTTTGTTCGTAAATAGTTTTTTGGCTACATTCCAAAGAAGACATGTTGTAAGTTTAGCTTTTTCTGTCTTGACAACACAGCAGAAAGGCTGGTGTTGGAAAACATGGGAGCCACAGTTCTACCCTTCTGAGGTGTCTCACATTGTAGTGGGACAGCTGCAGATAGGATTGATTGTTTACCACCACACTCATTTAAATTGACCTTTTATCACACCCTTTGTGCTACATCCTCTCCCTTTGGTATGCAGTATCCTCTACCCCCTACTTCAGTCCAACTTCCCCACACCTTGTCTCTTCCCCCCCCCCAATGTCTGATTACCTCGCCCCCCCTTCCCCATTCACACCCTTTGTGCTACATCCTCTCCCTTTGGTATGCAGTATCCTCTACCCCTACTTCAGTCCAACTTCCCCACACCTTGTTTCTTCCCCCCCAATGTCTGATTACCTCGCCCCCCCTTCCCCATGATGTGTTTAAAGATAACCATTTGGCCCTTTGTTCCCTTGAAGGAACAGGGTATAAGTATTCACTGTCTCCGTCATTTGTCGGTTCTGTGTTTATCTGTACTTGGGTAACAGACCCACTAGTTCCTTTGCTACATTAAACAACCTATTTTGAAACGAAGACGTGCCTGCATTTATTTTTCTACTTACAAAAGTACGGCGGAACAAATCGAACTCTTAAAAATTCCACATTATGGCGAGCCAGCCCAAATCCGTCGTTCTTGTTGCGTTTTTTCAAAAAAAAAAAAAAAAAAAAAAAACCGGGGAGGCTGACATTCGCGTGTGGCACTGGCCTACAGAAGAGACTCTTTTTTACGTTGACACCGAATTCAAGAAAGGATTACAGTAAGAGGACTGTTTTGGAAGCCATTTGCCAACGCTGAAGGAAAAACGGACTTGAAGGCACGGAACGGACCACGTACATTTGTGAGTATGAAATATTTATGTATGTAATATTGTAGAGGAATAGTTACGGAAATTGTGTAATGTTTTAAAATACAAGTGGTCAGAATTGATTGTACATGTGTACAGTGTTCTAGACAGGGGCTTGTATAAAGTTACACAGACCTTGGACAATTTCAAGTACCAAAAGTTTGTTTGTCCATTGTACAGGAGTTTAGTAATGGAGGTGAATGGTTGGAAATCGTGGGCCGCTATGTTGTTGAACAAACATTGTAAGGAGGGTCCTTACAACGTACCACAGGAAGTAGATGTTGTTGAATATCTTCAAACTGCTTGTGAGCAGCGCAATGAAAAGAAGAAAAATAAGAAAACAAGACAGGCTAACTGTGTGATGGCTATGGTCCAAACGATTAAGTTTTTGACCGATAAAGTTGTAGAGGTTCCTAAATTGCGAGGTGAAGTTGAAAGTTTGAATAAAGCATTGGAGGTAAATTCAAAGGAGTTGGAAGCATCTGTCGCAGAACGTATATTACATGCCACAACACACTTAGAATTTAGAAAAGAAATTTGCCGGTTGAGGGAGAAATTGAGTACCACAACGGCAGAATTGGTTAAAACGCAGGGACAGTTACGCGATGCTCAGGTGGCATATAAAGAGTTATGGAATGTGTCTGGGGAGAATAAGGATAGAGCGATTGTACAGAAGTTAAGATTGTTGAAGGAAAAAATGACAAAGCAAAAATTCACAAATACTGTAATGAAACGGCGAGTGGCAGCGCTTGGTTTAGGGACAGTAGAGGAGCACAGTGAGTCAGAATACAGTTCTGAAGATGATGAATGGGAAGTCAGACAGGCGAATACGGCAACTCTTTTGTTAGATGTCGATAATGAAGAAAGCGATGATAGAAGTTTAGAAGAGCCGGAATGGCATGCTGGTGGTACAGAATGTAGTGCATCTGTTGTCGACTCACTTCGTTCTAGTCGCCGACGGGTGGTTTCCAGAAGCGCTAGATCACCCAAAGCGACTAAATCAGTCGGGACAAAAAACACAAAAATAATTACACGCCGAGTTCGTACGAGTGGAACGCATAATCCTATTAATGAGGCTATCACATATGAATATGAAGATCAGCAGGTTGATCGCGATCTTACACTGTCGGAGTTGACTACACTGCAACAACAACTTCCCACATGGGACGGAGTTAGTGACCCGACTGCAATTGCTGAAAAGGTGCAAACACTGCAGCGAATGCACGCACTAACGGACAAGGACTGTTGTAAATTGTTACAATCTGTGCTTCCTACATCGGTTACTATTCCGTTAGAATTCATTCAGGGTCAGGGAAACCCTGTTGTTTTCCCCAGTCATGACGCGAGGTTAAGGATAATGAGCGAGACTGTGGGACATCGCGTTATAGCTGACATGAGTAAAATTCTTGAGTTTGTACCGAAGGAAGGGCAGCACCCCACTGACTTTCTTAGAACATTTATAAGTGTGTTCAATCGAAACAGAGTTGGAGGGAACAGAGCGCTATTGACAGGTGACGACCCGGTATTCTGGAGTTTAGTAATAAGTAAATACAAAGATCTCGTCTCCCCTACCTGTCAACATTTATTGTTACAATTCAATAGGGAAATGAGTGCACAGCCAGTCAGACAACACATAGGCAGGGATATCCAGGACTGTTTAACCGTGTGGAATGAGTCCCAACTCAGTTCTTCCCCCAAACAGAGCTCTAGGAAAAGGATTGCGCCAATAGCATCTAACGAGGGTCAGGTAAAATTTAATTGTTTTAACTGTGGGAAGCCAGGCCACATTCAAAATGAGTGTAAGAGCCCCCGGGTGTGTAATAATTGCAAGCGTGTTGGTCATTCCAAGCGACAGTGCTGGGCAAAAGGAGGTGGGATGGAAGGAAAGGGACCAAAACAGCTGGGTGTGCAACAGCCTCAGACAGAACAGCCCCAGATTGAAGGCACTGTTACATACACAGACCTATTGTCTATTCTTAAGGCACATGCTGATCAAAGCACACAGAAAGGCTCTGGGAATCTCTTTCATAGTCCAGCTCCACAATGACGGTGTCAAGCCTCAGTTTCAGCGGTGAGTAATCTGCAAATAGATCAGGAAGGTCGCCCCTGTGTTACGGTTTTGGTTGGAGGCTATCAAGACAAATTTTTGGTTGACACAGGAGCAGCTTGCTCATTAACTCACCGAACTAATTTTCCTCAGAGTGGTAAAACAGTCCAGCTAATGGGAGTGGGAGGCAACGCATTACTAGCCCAAATCTCAACTCCACAGACATTACAGATTGGTGATATATCTTTTGATTTACCATTATGTATGGTCAGAACCCATGAAGGGAACATCCTGGGTTCAGATGCAATAACAAAAGGACGTTTAGTCATTGATTTAGCTAATAATGTTCTTTGGCAGGGCCCAACAGATCCACAGGGGTGCAAGGTACCTATGACCATTGCTGATACCCATTCTGTTCACACAGTGAAAAACCCTATGGTTTATGATGTAGTTGGCTTACTGCAAACATCCGATGCAACTCTAGCTAATATCATAGATAAACACAAAGGAGTGTGGGCAACACATAAGCATGACTGTGGGAGAGTTTCTAACATGCAGGTTGCTGTCCGAGGCGCAGATCCTCCCCCACAGAAACAGTACCCCTATCCCAAGTCAGCAGAGACAGCTGTACAATTAACAATAAAATCTCTTTTGCAGCAAGGTGTGATCAGAGAATGCATCTCAACATGTAATGCCCCTGTGTGGCCAGTAAAGAAACCTGATGGTTCTTGGAGATTAACTGTTGATTACAGGCAGCTGAATAAACACACCCCCAGTGCCACACCATTGGTAGCAAGCAACCCTGATATGATGTCTCAGTTGCGGGGTTCTGCAAAAGTCTATTCGACTCTTGATGTATCAAATGGTTTTTGGAGCATTCCAGTACACATGGATAGTCAATACAAATTTGCTTTCTCTTTCAGAGACACGCAGTACACATGGGTAGGCTTACCACAAGGTTTTCACAACTCACCTACCTTGTTTCATCAATGTATGGCTAACATTTTGCAGGGCTGCTCACAACCACACAATGTTGTTCAATATGTTGATGACATCTTGCTCCAATCAGATACCGAGGAAGAACATTATGAGCTGCTGGACGAGATCCTTACACTCTTGGAAAAAGCGGGCCTAAAACTTAACCCAAAAAAGGCATTACTAATGAAACAGTCTGTTTGTTTCCTAGGAGTAAAAATTCAGACAGGAGGACGGACTCCTGATCCAGCTAAAGTAGAACTTGTACAAGCATTGCCACGACCATACACTGTCACAGCATTGCGCTCTTTCCTGGGAATTGTGGGGTTTTGCCGGGACTTTATAGAAGGTTACAGTGAACTAGCTGCCCCTCTCTATAGGCATTTAAAAGACAACCCAGGAAAGAATGATTTGCTAGAATGGGATGCGGCATCACAGACTGCCTTCATAAGTTTGAAAAAAACACTTGCTTCAGCTCCTGCTTTACGCAGTCCAGATCACACACAACCCTTCATCATTGAGGTAGTTGTCTCCACTGTTAGCATCAAAGCAGTGCTTATGCAAGAAGTTCATGGCAAACACATCCCAATTGGTTACTTTTCGCGAGTACTAACACCTGTTGAAAGGTCATTTGATCAGTGCACAAAGCAGATATTGGGAGTACACTGGATAGTCGCACACACTGAATACATCTGTGGTTTCAACCCACTCATTCTGCACACGCCACATACGCCGGTGGCATTGCTAATAAGAGGGCAAGTGAAAGGGGTATCGGCCCAGCGGTGGGGACGATGGGTTACAGAACTCCAACATAAAAACATACAGGTCAAGCATTCCACAAGCTATCAATTAGCTAATATGTTAGACTATGAGGGGGAGCCACACCTTTGCATGTCAGTACAACAACAGGTAGCAGCGGGGCCCATCCGTACAATACCACTGGCAGACTCCTCTGCGGTGTTTGTAGATGGTTCTCGCTATTATCAAATGGGACAGTACTATACTGGAGCAGCATGTTGGGCACCCCAGTTAGGAAAAGAGGTATTGATCAAATGTAAACCCACGGATTCAGCGCAAAAAGCTGAGGTTATTGCAGTAATTGCAGCGTTACAGGAGTTCACAGGGCGAATTACTATCTTCTCAGACAGTGCTTTTGTTTGCAACTCCCTCACTGAATATCTCCCTGTTTGGCAGAAAAGAGGCTTTTGTACGGCAGAAGGGAAATCATTGACTCACCACAGTGAGCTACAAACAATTTGGGACCTAGCGCATGAGAGAGAGAGAGACACGGTAGCCATATGTAAGGTCAAAGCACATCAAAAACATGGCTCCACTACTGAAGGGGATAATAATAACAAAGTGGACGTCTTGGCAAAAGAAGCCGCTGTTTCAGGCATCCCATGGCACTACCAACTTCCCAATGTCTCTGTTGAACCTGTGAAACTATCACAACCGCTTGCACTCAATCTGGAAGAATGCCAGGCCACAGACAAAGATATTGTAGAGGTTATTGATGCCATCCGACAACAAACACAACTTCCAGAACCATATGTACATCACACAGCAAATTTGATCATATTTGAGGATGTATTGTACTACAATAATCCAGGGCCTGTTTGGGTAACACCCTCTATGCTTCGTAAGGAGCTAGTTTTATTCATGCACAAAACTTCAGGTCATGCATCACCAGCGAAGGTAATAGATTTATTGCAGAGCTGCTACTGGTGGCCCAGTATAAAAACAGATGTAGCTCACCACTTGGCACTCTGCCTTGTATGTGCTCAGATGAACCCTGCACCTACACATCGCAAGGTTCCCATGGGCACCTCCCACTTGAATGATGGCCCATGGGAAACTCTCCAGATTGACTACACAGGTCCGTTACCTACAGCAAAAGGAGGATATCGGTTTCTCCTTGTGGTAGTAGATATGTTCACTCGCTGGGTAGAGGCATTCCCTACCAGGAGGAGTGATGCTGCCACTACAGCTCGTGTCTTGTGGGAACAGGTGTTCTCACGATGGGGATTTCCAAAACGATTGGAAAGTGACAACGGGGCACCATTTATTTCAGAATTAATGCTGCACCTTTGTACGTTCTTAGGGGTAGAAAGACACTTCCACATTCCCTATCATCCGCAATCTAGTGGTATGGTTGAACGATTCAATCGCACTATAAAACAAGGCCTCAAAAAAGCTGTAATTGATGCAACAGATGAACTGAAAAAATCTGCTTCTAATTGGGTTTCGGCACTCCCAGGGGTACTAATGGCTATTAGGGCGACACGGGTACGTACTACTGGTTACAGCCCCTTTGAGCTTATGACAGGCAGGCCAATGCAGATTTCACATCCCTCGGGCGTTCCTCTTCCCATCACCACAAGAGCCACACATGATGAGTTTCTTACCCAAGTGCAGCAAGCACTTCAGAGTAAGCTTCTAAATGCAGCCAACAAGATGGGAGCAGCCCATCATTACACAGCACAGGCCTATTCCCCCACATACAGAGTGAATTTTCAAATTGGGGATCAGGTGATGCTTAAAAACTTTTTAAAAGGGGGAGGCTGGGAAGCAAACTGGGAAGGTCCATACGAAGTTATGGACAAACTTGGTGAAACCAATTTGAAATTGGCAATAAAAAAGCGGGGTAGGCCAATACAGTATTTCTGGTATCATGGGGACCAATGCAAATTATATAACAAAGCTGAACTTGATACCAATGTCAATGTTTAAATGATTAAAACTGCATAAGAATATACACTCACACTTGGTCTTTCTCTCCCCTACAGAATTAATCGAGATCAGGACGAGGCTCCTGGTATTCAGGAACAGGTTGGAGGTCAGCACTAAGTGGGACATTCCGGTCATATTCATAAACAACACCCAATGTGTCAGGGACAATACACGCAGTTGACGTTGGATTCACCTAATGGACATCAGACAGGTGGAAAGATGGTGAAGCGTTCACAACAGAAGACACATGGAAAGTATCAAGTGAATCTTCATTTAGAACACATGATTGAGGGTGGAAGACAGCTTCCAAGAATATAAGAATTCATTGTGACAGTAAAAACACGTAATTGGACACATTATTAACGCAATAACTAGTTGGGATGAGGGACAGGATAACCTGGGGAGATGGGCCGTGGAGCATGAATGTACATATTACCCTGGCCTAACAATGATGCATCTAAATTTATACGGTTAAAAATAAATAAATAAAATAAATAATAATAATAATAATACATATATGTTGAGGATAGACAATGCCAACCTCTAAAGGAATGGGAAGACTCAAGCAGTTGGACTGAAGCAAATGTCCTCCACTGCACCCTATTCCTAGAGAAGGCATCATTCTTGGACCAGAAGAAAAGAAAAAAAAAAAGGGTTTTATAATATGATGTAAATACGGTATTCATGCATGCTGTTTATGATTGAGCTAACATCATTGTCATGTTTGATCAGTATTGTTTAAGGTTTGAACTGGTAAGGGAATGGCTGAATCAAACATTCTTACAGATTACCACATTCATACATGTTATGCATGAAAGTCATGCAATAAATTGTATCTATTAACTCTAATGAACTGTCCCCAGAGAGGAATGTGCACCCTTTAGAGGAAGTGGAGAGGGTGGTGGACCAGTGTCACTGGTGTATTCTGAGTCACCCACAGGACTTCCATATGGTAATATAAGGTGTTAATCACCCCCTGGTTTCTGGTTTACACCAGCATACACTGTTCAGATGGGGAACATTCGTTTACCTACTACTGATGCCAGTGAGTCCAACAGCTTGGCCACGTGGGATGATGCCTACCTGGTTCCTTAGTCAAATGTGTTTGCAGGTATTCATGCTCAGGTGAAGAAAGCTCTAATGGAGAGTGATTCAACACTACTCAAAACAAAAATGGAGGTGAGCTTGGCCCAGGCAGAGGCCACAGTCCTGAAGCGACAAGGATGCTCTGATGAGAACACATTTTTGGAACCGGATATTCCTGGCTATTGTAGGTCTAATAGTAATTCGTATCCTCAATGGTCAAACAGTGTTATTGCTGGCGCAAACAAAAAAAAACAGTTGGAGAAAGTCATTGATAGAAATGAAACTGTGGGATGGCTCAGAAATAACCCCTGAATAATTTGTGTGCTTTTGTTTTAATTTTTATGTTTTATTTTTGCTTCATATTCTTTTCTATACATATACCTTCGATTATAGAAGACTTTCTTATAAAAAATAAAAAAAAGTAGGGAATGTTGGAAAACATGGGAGCCACAGTTCTACCCTTCTGAGGTGTCTCACATTGTAGTGGGACAGCTGCAGATAGGATTGATTGTTTACCACCACACTCATTTAAATTGACCTTTTATCACACCCTTTGTGCTACATCCTCTCCCTTTGGTATGCAGTATCCTCTACCCCCTACTTCAGTCCAACTTCCCCACACCTTGTCTCTTCCCCCCAATGTCTGATTACCTCGCCCCCCTTCCCCATTCACACCCTTTGTGCTACATCCTCTCCCTTTGGTATGCAGTATCCTCTACCCCTACTTCAGTCCAACTTCCCCACACCTTGTTTCTTCCCCCCCCAATGTCTGACACATTGGACACTGCCGTTGTACCCTTGAGCAAGGTACTTAACCTGCATTGCTTCAGTATATATCCAGCTGTATAAATGGATACAATGTAAAGTGCTAAGTAAAAGTTGTGTAAGTCGCTCTGGATAAGAGCGTCTGCTAAATGCCTATAATGTAATGTAATGTAATGATTACCTCGCCCCCCCCCTTCCCCATGATGTGTTTAAAGATAACCATTTGGCCCTTTGTTCCCTTGAAGGAACAGGGTATAAGTATTCACTGTCTCCGTCATTTGTCGGTTCTGTGTTTATCTGTACTTGGGTAACAGACCCACTAGTTCCTTTGCTACATTAAACAACCTATTTTGAAACGAAGACGTGCCTGCATTTATTTTTCTACTTACAAAAGTACGGCGGAACAAATCGAACTCTTAAAAATTCCACAGCTGGTCATGCCTATTTCAAATGCCATTTACAGGCCATAGTATAGGAGTGGAGACAAAATGAAAATAGCTATTGAGAGCTAAGAGATTACAGATTTGAATAGAACAAGTTTGTATTGTTAAGATTTTTTAAATATATATTTATTTATCAACAAATCATGAAGTGGGCTTATTTGGAACACCCATGTACGTTAGGTACCCATTAAGCCCATGCCAGACTTTTGACATATTTTGACAAATTAAACAATAAAAACATTAGAAATTGGTATAAATGAATTATTGACACTTCAAATGAGAGATTAGACTTTCATTTTAACTAAAATGTTCTCACTTTAATTGGGGCAGTATACATTAAAAATGTCTGAAAAGCGGATTTGGTGGGCTTAATAGGGACGTTTACCCTACATATTGTACATACATACATAGAGAATTTTTTATCCCCATGGGGACATTTCCCTCGCAGCATATTACATTCACATTTACGAACAGACATTTATACCAAGAAACATACAATCATTCATGCAACAGAAAGGCTGGGCAGCGAAATACATACATACCAATACACATCTGTTCCATGCTGCCGATTTAAGAGGGCAGATGGCCACTCAGCCATTTTTTCAATGAGGACTTAAAGCTAACTACAATGAATCATCTTAATGCTCATTGGTAGCCCATTCCACAGAATGGCAGCTGAGTACAGGAAGGTGTCCTTCCCCATTCAGCTCTGACTTGAACCTAAAGGGAACCAAATCCGTTGTGCTCCTTCCTGTGACGTAATTATGGTTTTCCCTAGTACGGGTAAAGTAGTTGCACAGGTACTTTGGGACAACATTATAGACAATCCTGTGAGCTAGACACAATTTAATCTGCAAAACTCTCTCTTCCACTCTCAGCCATCTGAGGCTGATAAAATGAGCTGGAAGGAGATGCGTCCTAGATGGAAGTTTAAGGATCATTCATACCAATTTGTTTTGCGATGTCTGGAACTTCTTTTTGAGAATCATAGGTGCACTGGTATACCAGGAAAGGCATGCATAATCAAAACTAGGAATACCGCCTCGCGGTTGTATGCCTCCACCAACCGGTAGCCCGTTTGGATATAAAATGTCCTTTATCCTATTAGACATTTGTGTGAAACTTTGTCATAATTAGCGAATTAATTCTTGAGTTATGGCCAAAAACGTGTTTTGTGAGGTCACAGTGACCTTGACCTTAGACCACCAAAATCTAATCAGTTCATCCTTGAGTCCAAGTGGACGTGTGTGCCAAATGTGAAGAAATTCCCTCAAGGCAAAAACGTGTTTTTGTATTTCCTCAAGGCAAAAACATGTTTTGTGAGGTCACAGTGACCTTGACCTTAGACCACCAAAATCTAATCAAGTGGACGTTGGAGTCCACTTGAGTCCAAGTGGACGTTTATACCAAATTTGAAGAAATTCCCTCAAGGCGTTCCTGAGATATCGCGTTCACGAGAATCGGGACAGACGGACAACCCGAAAACATAATGCCTCCGGCCACAGCTGTGCCATCGCGGAGGCATAATGACACTGTACAAGAGCCCCTGCTAATGCCTCTAATGCCTTCCTATCCAAAAATCTTGATATTCTAGCCAGAAATCAGATTTTTTGGTTGACCTTGGTGAGCACCATTTGTGCCATGCTCTCCTCTGATGACTGGTTTCAGATGACCACTTATCACCTCCTTGTTATCCTCCAGTGTTATTTTTTCAGTACTTTCATGATTTCTTTCAGTGCCGGCAAATAAGTCAGACGTGGCCCAAATTTGCTAGAATACTGTACACTGTAAATGATTGCAGTAAATTAATAGCAGGATTTCAACAGTATTAACCAGTTATTTTTAAATGCAGCTTTTTACAAAAGAAAATCTGTTAAAAAACAGTCAATGGAGCGCAATTTAACAGAACTATAATGTATTCCTAAAATACAGCACTTAATCGCTAATCATTCGTCCAAAGTAGGCACTATTTTACGCAACAGTATCATGCAGTATTTTTTGCATTTTGGGAAGAGCAATTCCACGTGGACTGCTACATTGAAAATGAGGGCCTGGCCCTCAATTGTACCTCCGAGAATTTAAATAAAGGTTCTGACTGACATGTGAAGCTGGATCCTTTCTTTTCTTAATCCATCCCCATCTTACTAATTATTTGGTGAGTAGCAATTTTATTTAATTCATAAATCGGTGCAAAGTCTATCAATGATGTTTCCAGTTTGTTTGCATTACTGAATATGTGCACATCGCGATAGACGGATTCAGCATCTAGCTAGAATTTCATAGATGATTGCCGATTAATCAGACAACGCAAGAAGCTTATTTTAATTTCTACATGTCTAAGTTAACATATGGACACATATTTTGCCAATGAATTCATGAAGCATAATGATAGTCTTGACAGTGTAAACCTTTTACAGTCTATGGAAGTCACTTAAACAGTTCAGAAGTAGCCTAACATCAAGACTTAAGTGCACGCTGGTTATAGGGTGGTAATTTAGCAGTGCAGATTCAAAATTTCTTGCTGTCTGTGTGACCAAGGCAGCAAATCAAAAGCACCTCTGACTGTACCATGGTGACTTAATTGTATGAGCATCAAAAAACCACAGCTGTTCATTTTTCTGGCATAAGCCAAACAAGATGCACACATTTATATCACAAGAACTATTCTGTAACAATAAAAACTTCACATCTCTGCATGTTACTGTGCAACTATCGTTATTAAGGGCAGTTGAAATGAGAGGCAGTAACTGTTGGAGAAATATTGATTCAGGGTACTATAGAAACAGATGGACAGAATATTCATAATGGATAAAAAAAGGTTTCTCAACCAGAACTGGCAAAATTCTTTTTCACCACTCAACACAATTAAAAAAAAACCCATAAATTTGACAGAGGAAAATCCTATGGTTCAGGTGAAACGGCAGATAGCTGTTTTCAGCGCTGGATGGTCAGCCTTGAGGGCCACATCATATGTAAGGGGATCCAGCCCACCTTCTTGACGGGGCTTGCTGCATTATTTTTCCACCTTCTACACCTTTAATCTTCAATACCAAGAAGAGGCAGCATGCACACTCAAATTCATCCAAAGGTTAGATACTTTTAGTGAAACCTGTATTTTTCTTAACTTTTCGATGACATGCTATTGCACATCCATACATTTGCTGCCTTTTATTGTGTTGTTAATCTGAGTGAGTTACACAATTTTTACACAGTGTCTGAAGAAACACTATCATTTTTCAGGGGCTTCGTTGGAATAAAACCTGAGAGAGGCACCAAAGCTGGACGGGGCAAAGTGTTATCAAAGAAAACTGGCAAAGTCACCAACAAAAAGACAACAACAAATTTTTAATGGATAGATTGAATTTATGATTCAATCCCCCTAACACGATATGATTGAAGGGGTTTCTGTTTGTACTCACCCCAGTCCCTGCAGTTTACAGTGTGGGTCCTCCAGTCCAGCAGAGAGCGCTCTCACTCGTGAATCCTGCAGCTCATTGTCTCTGAGCTCCAGATCTCTCAGCTCTGAGTGAGGAGAACGCAGGACTGAGGTCAGAACATCACAGCAGCCCTCTGTGAGATTACACAAACCCAGCCTGTGGAGACCACACACACATACACACACACAAACAAGCACACATGCACACTCTTGTTATGTGCTCCTGTTATTTTTGCAGAAATTTGGTTTGTAGTGGTTTCTTCTTTTCTCCAGTAGGAGTCGCTCTTTCTCCACAGGCTGCAGCGCATGGGTGTGCACTGGTTGGTTCCGGGTGTAAATTGCCAAATTGCCTCCCCCATAAAAGATGGCAATTCGGGAGAGCTCGCTCTCTCATTGTTCTTGTAAGGACGCTACAAGCTGCGACTGCTGTGTCTTGTTATTTTGTTTTCTTTTTTGTTGCACCTTTTTGTTGTAGTTACTCACGGTAGACTAGCAGAGGACCGGAAGACTCACTCCCCCTTTCTCCCCTTTAATTTGTTCTTTCTCTTCTCCCATCTTCGGCGCAAGTGAGACTAGAAATCATATTCTGTTCAGACAGCTCAGTCTGGTTCTGGACTGTGAGAATTAGGTTAGACTCTGCCCTGTCTAATTGTTTGTATGTGGGTTTGTATTGTTTTTGTGTCATTTAATAAATGTATCCTTTGTATTCTTGCGAAAGAATGTTGTGGTGTGTTTGAAACTTGTTTGGCTTTTGGGCTGACAGCTGGTTATTAGAACTCGGCAGTCTTTGGCCGTAACACACACAGACAGACACACAGACACACACACACACACACACAATTGAAATTCACTGCCGATTGTGACACTGTGCACCTTGGCAGCAGATACATGTGGAATTTCCTATTTGCACAGTACGTGCATTCCTGGGATGTACACAGTACACACAAAAACAGGAAGGAGGGTTTGTTAATTATGTTCATTAAGTATTCTGACTAATCCACAAAAAAATGTTATCACTTGGCTCAATTAAAAAAAAAACTAATGAAAATTAAAGCCGCAAGCGGCGTTGGGAGGGGTCCAAGCATTGGCATGATTGAGCGATTTTAAAATAGTTTTGTCTCATGATCATATACCTTCACCCAACATATCTACTGCATCGCCATGGATGTCTCCTAGTGGCTTGCCGAAAAGGCCTTTACTATGTCGTAACACTAAAGGCTGTTTTATACTTCTATGGAATTACTTTTGTGTCTTCATTATGCAATAAAACTGAATAGATTTGAGAGCAAAACTTTCCACACGGCAATCAAAAAATAGATTTGAGAGCAAAACTATTGACACTGCAATCAAAAAATGTTTTAATTTGTGATTAAAAATGTATTAATGCGAATCAAAAACTTTTGATGGCAAATCCAAAAGTTTTCTTTGCAAATCCAAAAGTTTTGAACGTTGTTTTTTGCGAATCCAAAAGTTTTCGTGGGCGGGCCCTACGCTGAAAGACACGTCTCTCTCGGCCAGTCTCAATAGAGTCAAACACCGTATAGTTCCAGTGTTGAACCCCATTCATTTTAAAAGTTTCCAAGGCACGCTCGCTGGTAAGTTGATGAAATGACTGCATTTTTTGACATTTTAACGCATTAGCGGACCTCTCATCAATTTAGTCAATAGCGGTATTTTATGTAGCCAGCTTTAGTTAATTGTTATCGTAAGATAATAGCTCGTTAGATTCTAAATGCAGTTAGTGCTCAAGACCTCTCTCTGTTCAAGCTTTTGCATCCGCCTGTGTTGATGCCTGGAGAAGTTTTGATTGTAAGTTTATATTATATGTTTAATCTTTATGGTTAAGTCCTGATGCATGTTTTGCAGTTTGATTTTGTATTAGAGGAGATTTGAAGACACTTAGCCAAACTCTCTTCTTGCCATGTGCAGTGCAGCCATTGATGTCTAATGACTTCGTATTAATCACGTATTTACATTTCTACACTATGTCTACATTAAGAAAATATTCTTGTGTAATTTAATTTCAGTTTCACAAAATGTATGGAAAGGCACTGTTTGAAAGCAAGTGATGAAGATATACAAGTAAACAGCCCTCAACTTTACTTCCACATCTGAGTCATCATTCAACCCTTTCAGTTCATCTGTTTAGCTATCTGTCACTTCGTGTTGAGCCACGCACGCAGGGGACAGAATAAACTTTGATGACCTAGCAAGCCAGCTATCTCTAAAGGATCCAAAAAGCAACAAGGTATGTAATTGTCAGTTATATCTGTAGCATCCAAAACTTAATGCCAATGCCACTTAAATAGCTGAAGATGTTTGAAGATAGAGTTAGACACTGAAACTATTTCTGCTTATATAGCCTAATCCCTGTAAGATATGTGATATTTATACTAAAATATCAAGTTTCCCACAGACATTTCTGAAACTGTGGTGGGTGAACTCTAAACCCTCTAAAATATTCAAATCAAATCAAGTTTTATTGTCACATACACAATCATACACAGTACAATGTATAGTGAAATTCTTAGGTGCCTAGCACCAGAACGAAGCTAACAACTAGATAAATACAATAGAATAGAAAATGAATCTAGCAATTAGATAAAATTAAATAGAATAAAGTAAAATAGAAAACTGGGTGGTAAAAGTCCAAATCCAAATCCTGAGGCGCCTATGAAAGCTCTTGGAGCAGGATGCTCGCATGCTGTGGAATGGAAATGTTAGAGATGGAGAAGAGATACAAGATGTGTGCTGTTGTAGAGAGCATGATCAACTCCATAACTCACTATCTCCCTGTTTTGTTTTCTAGGATAAAAAGTGCAGGAGCTGAATAATTTGGATATTTTATATTTCAACCACTATAATGACGTGTGTGTGTGCGTGTCCAGTCTGAGGTTTGTGAGTAGTCGTGACAGCATAGCCTGGATCTAACACTACCAACAACAGGAGTGGAAGACCATGGGTGGGGGAACAGACTGGACCTTTACCCTCTCCCTGGACATATTATATAATAAAACATTCTGTTGAATGCAATTGGTTGCCTTGTATATTCTGTACTATTGACCAAACTTTCTTGGCTTAACCTCTTAGCGCACAGCCCCTAGTGGTGGGCACGCCCGCGTGCCTAGATTACTAAAGTCAAACATTCGGTGCTACTGCAACCAACGTGTGAGATGAAAACAGAAACGCGTTGTTTCAGTTTCATTAGTAGACGATACATGACAACTATGCCGAAAACGGAGTTTCGCAGCCCCACCATTGTCGCTCCGGTCGTTCATTTAACACGCACCCCCTCCCTGCAGTCTCATCTAAAAAACACCCCCCACCCTTGACATAATGGACAATATTGTCTATCCTGGCATTAATAAAAATATTCTTTCACCACTACAAAATCGTATTCCGTCATAGCAACAAGATAGACCCGACAATAGCCCTAAGATATGCCTATACAGCAGTGAAAACGCTGCTCACTGAATAACGAAATAAACGAGAAAAAGTTTTTAAAAATGATACCATGTCATTCTACAGTCAATATCTGGGACTAAATATTGAATAAATATAAAAGCTTACTGTTGGTTTTACGTGTAGAGATGTCCCTTTTGAGACTGCGTGGTCATATATTGTCTTGGACAATCCGTTTGGGAAATATAGGCGCATCTGTGACGCCTGGGTATCTTCCAAAATAGCTGTGCGGAATACCACACCTGTTGTTTACGGCGTCGTCGCCCTTTTTACTACAGTCTGACTTGATTGACAATTCATTTATTTAGTAGGTGAGAGTATAAGCTTTCTAACGATGTATAACAGGTCTGATTTTGCTTTTGGAATAGCGTTTAATGGGTCAGTGTAACGAAAAATTTTCTTATTATCGCATTCACTTATGCATTCACTCAGGTGCAGCGTCTTTACTGCTACACCAAACGAAACGTTGTCAACGATTTTTCATAATTTCTTGGAAAATACTATTATTACTGAGGACTTCTGGGCATAGCTAAGCCACATGTTTGCTGATAGACATATCTGACATCGTTTTCTGGAGCAAAACAAGCAGATTGAACTGCATCGTTGATTTACTGTCTCTGTCTCCATCTACTGAACACAGATAAAATTTCATCATTTCCAAGTATCGCTGTTCGAAATATTTAGGTTATGTACGTTATTTTTTGAAATTTAGTGTCTTTAAATAGGTTAGTGGTATTATATAATGTGGATATATCTATAAGCTAACGCTGGTCACTCACCAAGACACCTGCCAAGTTCTCCACTGGTTCTCTTCACACCGACATTGTAAATTCTCAATGATGTGTCTCCAGAACATGTGGACCAACTAGTGTTCTTGAAAAAAAACCTCTCAAAGAAACACTGAAAGGCACACTGTATGTATGTAGTGGAAGTCAGGGCCATTCTTACACTATGTGCATAGCACCAAAGAGTGAGCCAACAGAAAGGAGTAAGTCGTATAATGGATTTATAGCTGACTATATAATGGATATATGTTCACTGTTCTGAAGTAACATAAGTAACTCTAGTAACATTCCATTATTTGTTTACAAATTAATTTGTTGTGACACCTGTAGTATCCTGTCTAGCAAACTGTCTCGTACACATGAGCTTGTTAGCCACTAAACTGGCCGGGGTTCTGAATAGTCATGTTACTCCAAAGTACTGTGAAGTACTTGCCCCAGGGAGTGCCATGTCCTGATTTTGTTTTGTTTTTTTTAATCAAAATTGACATAGTAGGCTACTTAGTCATGTTTTTCATCAAGTGTTAAGCACAGCTTTGATGAGGCTGCACTATAACCTCATGGTAATTGTTTTGCACTAAGAATTTGTTGTAGAATAGTTTGTTTTTCATAAAGAATGAAAAAGAATGACTTGTCTCAAGAGCTTAACAATAAAATTGCACTATAAACCAATGTATCTGTTGTAACTTGATTGAAATGGTATATGTTTATAATTAGGGGTGTAAGAATGCCTGTAATGTAAGAAAATAGATACACTTGAGTATGGCGATATTATGTTTTGTGATACTGTATCGAGTCTCAAAAACACTATCGATTTTTAATTAATAGTTTACATGCAAAGATTTGTGGGAGACAGTGGTTCATTTTGTGTTGTGTTTAAACCCCCAACCGCTAGATAGCATGTTGTAATCTATCTTCAGCCATTTGACTCTTCCACTACAACGTAACAATGTAAACTGGGTCTCAGCAACTGCGCCTAGCAACCAAGCTTGTGCTAGAGTCAGTCAGTGCCTGAGGTAAAGAGAAATTCTGCTAGGTAAAGAGAGCTTCTGCTAGCGTGTCGCAATTATACGTCTTAAAATCTTTACTTCTGTAACTATATGGGGAACTATGGGGAAGTGTAAGTTTAACAATGCGTGGTTGGAGAAAAGAACGTTTAATGCTTGGTTGAAACCAGTGGAGGGGAATGTTTTTGAAGTCCGCTGCACCTTATGAAAGAAAAGTTAAACTAGGAACATTGGGGGTAAAGGCTTTAGAATCGCATGGTCAGTCAGATAAACACAAGACCCAAGTGAAAAACCAACAAGAAACGCCTGCCATCTTGTTCGCCCCTGGTTCGGGAGCATCAAATGTGTTCAATGTAGCATTGTCATAAAATTTCCCGACCGTGAAGAATGCCTTACTTGTTTACATTTTGAACAGATGTGGCTCCCGGGTAAATCTTCTATCGTTGTTTTCGTCGCAGCGCTTTCGACACAAGCAATATCGGGGGAAAAAAAATTTCTTACCGTGAAAAGCCTGAAATGTGAAAACTGTAGAAATGTGTTAACACGCCGACTCAATTACATCGAGAAATACTATTTTAGGAAAAAAACGCTATATTCTGTAAGTGAATTTAGATCAAACCTACCATGCACAAAAATATTAAAACGCTCGTCAATCTGTGTATAATGTCATCGTAGCGTGGAATCTTTAAAACCATAAAAGCACCCCAAAAAAGCATAAAATATAGGCCAACTAGTCTGATTTTGACAACTTTGTGATTTAACTGGTTCACGTTTTAGTTTCTAAAACTCAGAAGTAACTTAAACATCCACTGAGCACTAGTGTCTCACTACTAGTTAAGCATTTTAGTATAAATTCTGCAGCCTGCTTGAGAATACTTGGTGTACTAAATGTTGCAAAGAAGTATAATCTTGAGTATATTTTCCTGATGTGCAGGCCTATACTTGTTCAAAAGTGAACTAAGTAGGCTTTCTTATTTAAAGAAAGAATGCTATAGTAGTGTGCTTATAAAACTTTATGGGGTCCAACTTTTCAAAGTTCCTTTATTCAAGTAGTAGGATGATAGGACAGCGCCTTATTCCCAAATTCCCCTCCTCAGTCGGTGAGAATTCTTTTAAGCGTTCCAATCTTACTTTTTTGCCAGTATGTACTAAGGGCGCACCGCTAACCTTAGCATTAGAAAAAAATTGCAATATATCGCCTTGCTTACAGTATCACAATATATTGAATTGTAACCCCTGTATCGTGATACATATTCATATCGCCAGATACTTGCCAATACACAGCCCTAGTTATAATAGCTGGGGCCCAATTTATCGTATCATATCGAATATTACAGTATTACACCGTATCGAATCGTATTGCCTTAAGTATCGATATGGTATCGTATCGTGGTGAAGCCTAAGGTTTACACCCCTAGTTCAGACCCTCCCCTCACTGATAAAAACTAGATCAACGGTGTTGGATTACTTAGTTGCGTCGCCATGGACGTCTCCTTGCCACTTGCCGTAAAGGAACTTAGATGGCATGTCATAACGCTTAGAGTTAGGGCTGCAGCGCTTCCGAGCAGCAACTAATATGGAAGTCCACATGGCGGGCAGACAATGTGGACATAGGTGGTCCCAATAGCAAAGTTGTAGAGCACATTCAGGTGCATAGGTCGAAGGTTTGTGTTGATCTGACTTATCGTGTGGAAGTTACGGCCTTTTAAGCATGACCATTTGTTATAGCGCCACCCTCTGGCCGACCATCAGGCCGACATAGGTGATTTGTAGAGCCTGAGCAGTGGGGGGCCATAGGAACCCACCAACCAAATTTGGTTGGTCTAGGACTTATGGTGGCTGAGCCTCAGACACTTTTAGCAGAGAAAAATAAGAATAATAATGTCATAACACTTAGAGCTTCCGCGCCACAACTAAAAAAAGGCGTCAGACTAGCGTTGTCACAATGTCAAAATTTTGACTTTGATACCGTTACCAGGATTAGTATCGCAATACTCAATACTGAAACGATACTTGAAACTTAAACGGTACTGATTCGATACTCGGCACCTAACGATACTGAAATTACCTTAATAAACTCCTCAAAAAAGTTTGTGTTTGGTCGATCATATCTCTGTTGTCACTGCGTTATTAGCATCATATGTTATATCATTGGAAAGCCTGTTAATTTCCCTTTACAATGTCCCCCCATTTGTAAGGATCATGCATTTGTGGGATGAGCAGCACATCTGAATATGTGGGTAGGGTCCCAAGTGAAATGTGGCAAATTTCCCTGCCTATGTCAAACAGTGTATTCTCCAGTTGGTATTGACTATTGTTTTGAGTTGTTTGGGGGATTGGATGATTGAACTCTCTATCAGTAACAAGGACCAAACAAGACACATTGGTAATTATATACTTCATTCATTGAACAAAAAGTCAGGAGCCTCAGTAGCGGGCGGATGAACCATACGCAGGCACAACAGCCTGGCACCTCCTCCTCATGCTGGTCACCAGCCTGGTCACGCGTTGCTGTGGGATTGCATTCCATTCCTCAACCAGGATTCTTCGCAGGTCAGCCAACGTGGTTGCGTTGGTCACTCTAGCACGTACAGCACGCCCGAGCTGATCCCACAAGTGTTCAATTGGGTTGAGGTCTGGGCTGTTGGCAGGCCATTCCATTCAACCACGCTGGGTGACCTGCGAAGAATCCTGGTTGAGGAATGGAATGCCATCCCACAGCAACATGTCCAGCATGAGGAGGAGGTGCCAGGCTGTTGTGGCTGAATATGGTTCTTCCAAACTTACTATACAACTAAGGTAAGTAATGCACCCAAAGTTTATCCCCATCTTCCATAAGGAACAAATATCATACTATCATTTATCACTGGCTGAATACTCGATTCTGATTGGTCCAAGGGTGGGCATTATTTCTCAGCAAAGGGACACTTCGGCCTTGTAACAGTTCTAAAATCAATGCGCCAGCATTCTAAAACAGTTTAAACAGCAACGCTATTCTTTCGCTTTTGAATTGTTGTTGCATCCCCTCCCCTTTTCAATGTCCAATTTCACAATTTATGGCAAGGTTGAGTCACATTTCTAGTTACTGTTGCTAGTTTTATTTACGGTTGCCAGCCATCACGCAAATCAGAATCGTTGCATATCTGGACAGTAGAATAGGCGTTCCGCATTTAACTCATGGCTAGGGGACGCATTTTCATCCATATGTTTATGAACGATTGCGTTTATAGTAACCGCTGTTTTGAATACAATTCAATAGTTAGCTAGGTAGCTAGCCGGGATAACAAGCATGCCGTGAGGAGACACAGGGACCTAAACAAGAATTTTAATATTGGCTAGGTGACAAGTGACAGCGAACCTGTCATAAAGCTAGCTGGCATTCAAAACCCGTTTCAGAGGGTCTTAGAAAAACATTATGCGACCACACCATTTAAAAAATAAGACTAGTGCTAGGGAGATGAATTTGATTGACTTGGTTTCATGCAGTTTTATTAAATAATGTAATGACAAAAATGACCAAAATTGGTCCTAACTGTATATGGTATAAAACGAGAAGGAACTATTTTTTCTTGATAGAATCACTGTTTTCGTAAAATTAACGACCAGAGGTTTTTGCTTAACAACAGTGCAAATGGAACTACCAACCAGAGTTTTGCTTGACAACGGTCAAATAATATGCCCAAACGCTCGCGGAAGAATATTTCACATTCAGCCGATTAAATCAATAAAAATCAATAAATATAAAAGTAACCATATATAGTCATTGTTGGTAACCCGTTGTATAAGTGGAATAAACCCACCGGGCTGTCCCGTTATTGGAAAATAATGTAGCCTAGCCTATTTCAGGGCTGGTTAAGCGACCCTACATTATTTTCCAATAACGGGACAGCCCGTCGTGGTTTATTCATATATCATATTACAACACAAAGGATGAATATAAAAAAGGGGCCAGGTGAACGAAAGGGAAAGACACATCTAATCACTGCGGGCTCTGGATGAGAATGAATGTATCACTAGAATTAACATTTTTGATCATGGTTATCTGTGGAGCTGGTCGTCCAGCAGTCTTGATCCTCAGCTTCTGCGTAAAATGTGGAATGGCTGTGACAACAAATAATCACAAGATGTTCTTCCCCATCCCACTCTCTGCGTGTCCATGCCTCTCTGTGACCCCCTCAGTCACGCTGCTGTTAATTGCCTTGTTAGCAATAGCAGCACCACTCTCCTCAAAATCCATTCTCGCCGTTATCTCAGTCCTTCAGGGCTGCTACAACAAGCTAACTGTTGCGTTGGCTAACGCAAGTAGCTATAGCTACTGCTCGGTAAAAAAGGGAAACGTAAATCTGAAAAAAAGGAAATTTGGACAACCTCCTCTACCTCTATGGACCAGCATCCTTGGTTGAAAAGGCTTAAATAAAATGCTATTTTTTAATGATGTGTTTTAAAAGTAGTTCGCAATTTGCACGTTATAATACAATACAGCGGTAGAGAATTGAAGATGAAATTTGGAAATTATTATTATTTGGACCAACGCGATGTCAATATTGTATTCTGGTTGTTGATTGGTTAAGGAGGACACCCTCCCTTGGAGCATCATTTTACGTGTTTTGGCCAATAACAGATTAGCATGAAAAAAAATGAAGTACATTAAATTGATATAAAAGATCCCGCCCTAAGGAGGACAGCAGGAGCCCGTCCTCCTCTGCCCACCACCAACACTTCACACAGGCTGCCCTTTCCCCTCTTTCCTGCCCTGCAGGTGTTGCTGTTGAAGCATCTTAATCAGAATTTCAATAATGGATTTTTTTCAAAGAAGCAATAAAAAAATATTTTATAAATGATACTGAGATTTGGTAATGGTTTATTTCAACCAATTACTCTTTCATATTTTGATCTCCCCTTTGCCTCTCAAAAATAGAGGAGGAGCAACCTCCTCTGGTAACAACAGAAATATGATAGACCAAACACAAATTTCCAAACTTTTTTTGAGGAGTTTAGATCAGAAATTTTCGAATTCACAGTTTATTAACAACCTTTATGTTGAAGCCTGATCAACATATTAATAAGCATAGGCCTACGGTGTTAAAACACTAAACAATATAAAAATATTAAATATATTTCAAAAATTAAACAATTGTAAACTAAATCTTTGTAAACTAAGATCTTTCACTTTTAAATAGACCTAAAAATAGCGTGTTTTAATAACAATACAGCATCTTTCTATAATAAAATATTTCCAAATTAGAACACCTATTGCTACGGAAGTGACCTGAGCCGAAGTTTACGCTGTATCAATGATGATGAATGCACAAGTGCACGTCACCTGACTTGGCTACCTTAGTTGTTACTGCCATCTAACGAAGATTGTGACAAATTACACTTTTCGTTCTCTCAATCAGTAATGAGGGAGACACGTTTCCCTGGCTTTTACATTTGACCCAAAACTACCAAACGTCGGAAACTTCTAATACGAACAGTTTCTTTTTTTTTTTAAATACCAAAAAGTGCTGAAGTTTCGGTATACTGGTCAACACTACGTCAGACACATATTCCAATCCAGCTTAGCAGAGAATGCACATTTCAGAGCACCTCAGAGACAGATAGAATAATACATATTTCAAATAATAAATTCAACATTGAAAAAAACGAAACAAAACGAAAAACGAAATATCAACTCGCCATGCCTGCTACATGCGTGCTGCGCGCAGAGTAGCCTACCTTATTATTTATTTAGACATTGGCAGACTACAGCATAAAGTGCATCTTTTGTTTATATTCAACATTAATAATTGCAGTGAGAAACTGCAGCTGTAGACACAACAAAGTTTGTTATATTATGGTAGCAACGGAACGAAGCGGACAATTTAGGCTAAATTTACCGTTATTGTTTTATTATACCAGCGTGTTTTCGCCCGTTGCAGAGAAACTCAAATACCATTTTTAAAAAAAATGGTTTAGCTATTTCTCAGCATAATGACGGATGGGGATGGGAGGACAGGAAAACCATTTTCAACCGTCCACCATGTAACCCTCCAGTTAAATCACGAACGCAAGGCATTCTTTTGGTTACAGGCATTTATTAGCAGAACCATGCCGTCAAGCATGCCGTGAGAACTAGATGAAATAAGATACACAAATCATAAAATGAGTCCAATACAGATCATTCTCATAGAGAATAGCCATTGAAACATATCTCACAAACACAAAATACAGCTTGCATAATCAGTTAGCTCTGAAGGCTATAAGCTGTTCAATTTACGGATTTACGCAATTTAGTTCGCTAAACATTCACCGAAACGTAGCTTGACTATCACGTTGCTATCATGTGAACTCCACAAGCATATTCATCGTTAACTAGCCCGTTAACATATTCAATAGCTATAAGCATAATGTAGAAACGGATACATTTGCATACCTCATTGGCCGCGTTAACTCAAGGGGGGTAAGAAACTTCAAGCTTTAGGAGTCTTCACTCCGAAAATTCTGATCTTTATGCACAGCAACGTAACTTACAACATCCTCCTCCGTTGAACCTGATGAGAGCTCTGCTTCTCCTGGCAATGCGTAGAACGCTACTAAAAATAATGCCCCGACCCCACTGTAACACATTGGTTCCGCTAAGGTCCTTTTAGATTTACGTTCTTGCGTATGTTCTTACTTACCTTAATGTTAATTAACAAAAATATTCTTTTATTAAAACGTAAATTATTCTTAACTCAAAATTATTAAATTAACTTAAACTGTATAACTGACTCTGACGGCAGCTACACGCCACGTTTTGGCAATGTTCCAACACTCTCGTCTCAGTATTTAAAGACACTCAATTAAAAAAATAACGTATATAACAGAAATATTTTGAGCAGTACTACTTACATGGGTGGTTGACGTGACCTCAAATACAAAGTGGGAAAAAAAGCATTTCTAAAATCAATGTGAAATAACAGTCATATTCCTTTAAATCTGAGTAACTCAAAACTGAATGTGGTCCCATCCGTTTCCTTACTGATTTCACATTTTACAAACTTTTTCATGTAGTAGTCCTAAAAAATGTCCTCTGGAGTGACATAATTTCTATTGATAATATCTGATTCGGAGATTAACAGACAAACAAGAAATATATGCTTAATAATGATCAATTTGTCCTGATTATATATCATCAATAACAGTATCAAATTTAAATTTAAAAACATGTCATTCACTTACTAAATGATGTACACGTGGGGAGTTTTTATAAAAGTTTGGGATATATTTATTATAATTGTATGGAACCTTGATGGAATTAAACTTTAACTTTCTAATCTTTACTTCTGCATAATGATGGTTTTACCCCACTTCTGCTCAACAAATTTCTCAAGAACTTGTGCATCAAAATACCTTTTATGGTCTTACGTTTCTGTTTGTCACACCACAGGACATTATGTCACACCAATGGAAAAACAAGCCAAGTTGCGTATAAAATGTAATTTAATTATTTCTTCTGTAGTCTTTGAAACTCTCTGAAGTCAAAGTAAACACATTCAGAACCAACACTGCTTATGAAATGGTAAAAAGTATCTATCTAGATATGACATGGTAAATGCAGCCTGAGCAAATGAAGCTATATTTCCATTTTATTCCCGTTATTTCCCATTCATTCCCATAAATTCCCGTTAATTCCCATGGAAAGTTTCCATCCTTGAATATTCCTGGAATTCTGCAAACCTAGATGTGACTGCTGACAAAAGCAGCAGGATGAATTCTGAAGTGTATAGGGCTGTATTATCTGCTCAGATTCAGCCAAATGCTTCAAAACTTATTCGATGGCGCTTCACAGTGCAGATGGACAATGACCCGAAGAGTACTGCGAAAGCAACCCAAGACTTTAAGGCAAAGAAGTGGAATGTTCTGCAATGACCAAGTCAATCACCTGACCTGAATCCAATTGAGCATACATTTCACTTGCTGAAGGCAAAACTGAAGGTAAAAGCCCCAAGAACAAGCAAGAACTGAAGACAGCTGCAGTAGAGGCCTGGCAGAGCATCAACAAGGAAGAAACCCAGTGTCTGGTGATGTCTATGGGTTCAAGACTTCAGGCAGTCATTGACTGCAAAGGATTTGCAACCAAGTATTAAAAATGACAATTTAATTTATGATTATGTTAGTTTGTCCAATTACTTTTGAGCCCCGAAAATTGGGGGACTCAATATACAAACGGTTGTAATTCCTACATTGTTCATACAATATTTTTGACAAAACCCTTAAATTAAAGCTGAAAGTCTACACTTAAATCACATCTTGATTGTTTCATTTCAAATCCATTGTGGTGGCGTACACAGCCAAAATGATGAAAATTGTGTCCAAATACTTATGGACCTGACTGTACATACATGGAAAACTTCTTTATCCCCATGGGGACATTTCCCTCGCAGCATTTTACATTCACATTTACGAACAGACATTTATACCAAGAAATATACAATCATTCACGAAACACAAAGGCTGGGCAGCTAAATACATACATACCCACACAACTGGACATATAGCCTCCTATTGAATCAATCTAGACTCTCACAAACCCATCCACACATATGTTTGGCCTGTCCATGTACTGCATGCTTATCCACACAGGGCCAAGTGACTTGAAACAATTGAGGAAACATTGGGTAGTAGTGCTTTGGAATGCAGCTTATTTAATTTTGGTGAGGCCGATATTGATTGTAGTACAGGAACTAGGCATCATTTGGATATCAGTGCTTTTAATGGCAGGCCTAGATTGTGCCATTTTGAATGAATGAGTTATAGACAGTGTATGTCTTGTATGTGTGAGTAACTTGCCATTTTTGTACGTTGAAAATGTGTTTTTTATGAGATATAAACCAACAAGGCTGTATGTGTCAAACACATAGCAGTGTGTTATACACCCTACAGCACATTAATATGAACTAGCAGGACTGTGTGTGTCAAACACATAGCAGTGTGTTACACACCTTACAGCCAGGGTGTAAAATTAACACCCGCCAAATGCGGGTGATTTTGCGGAGTGGCTGGTAAATTTGTGAGGTTCACAAGCCACAGTGGCGGATGCCAAAACTTTGTACTGTGTTATTTACATGCCAGTAACCTGGCAACCCATCTTGCGTCACGGCGCTGAGACGATATTTCAATGAGAAGTGGCGACATGGTCAGGTGTTTGAGCTGTCTAGCTCCCACTGTCGTATTTAGCCTTTTAGCGGCGATTGGTGAGCTGAAAACTTCCCTTAAAACTAATCACTGATCAAAAATCATTGTTTTAATTAATTTTCAGTGATTAACAAGCATGCAAACAATCTGACTAATCAATTGGAAAGTGACACACAGTTTCTTCGCATTGGTTTAGGGAGATGAAATGATAAATGCGATTTAGAAAAATCAGTTTTAATCACTAAGCAGTGGCGGAAACTTCCCTTGTATCAATACAATTAATCCACACGGTAGATAACAGACTGGTGTACCTTGTTTGTTAAGTGTAGAGTACTTGGTGATTAAAACAAATTTTTAACAGATAAATTGAATTTGATTTAATCCCCCTAACACGATATGAAGACGCTGAGTGTTAGGCTACTTGCCATTTGATTAGTCCGATCGTTGGCACGCTTGATAATAAAGGAAAATTAATGAAAACAGGTTGAGATCAATGATTAGTTTAAAGGAAAGTTTTGCGCCCCACCAATTTTCAGCTCACCAGTTGCCGGTAAGTTGTAAGGATCACTATCCAGTCCAACTGCCTTTAATTTCGTTTTGATAATCGTTTGTTTTCTCCCGGTTTCGCAGTTTTACCTAGCCATGTTGCAGCAGCATGTTTTGCCACTCAGTCCGACTGAGGGGTTCGTATTCCGGTGGGAAAGTGATGTCAGCGCATACCCTCTAACTGGCCCGTCGATCACACCACACGAAAATGCTGACGTAGCAACCTAATTGGAAGGCCAGCTAGAAGGCTCCAGCGTGCCAAAGAATACGCCCAACATGGCAAACTCGAAATATGATTGGTTAAAGAATATGACAATCAACAAAATCGTCCCCATTTGCTTCAACAGCAGACGGGATTCACTCGAAATTCTGAAGGCCTCAGGGTAGATCAGGGGTCCTCAATCTTATCCAGAAAGGGCCAGTGTGGGTGCAGGCTTTCATTCCAACCAAGCAGTGACACACCTGATCCTACTAATCAACCACTAGAGTCTTTGCTAAGGACCTTGATTAGTGGAATCAGGTGTGTAACTGCTTGGTTGGAATGAAAGCCTGCACCCACACCGGCCCTTTCTGGATAAGATTGAGGACCCCTGGGGTAGATTTTCCACCCGGAGACAGCACAAGTGGAAAATCTGATTGGATAAAAGCTCTAATTTATATGAGCTGCACTGGAAGCAGCGCAACTGAGGGAGAGAGTAGCAATGAAAGACGTTAATAGACTGATTGGAACGAACTTTGTAAAATACATAGCATTAATGAAAATATATATTAAATTCAAAAAATGTAACTTTCTGATTCTGACAATCTCTACGCCAGCAGAAAAGGCCTTGCTGACGGCCCACCACTGCATAGCAGTGTGTTACACACCTTCTATAACTCAATATAAAATAACGGGGCTCTGGAATTAATCATGACTATTTAAGAAAATGACCAGTTACACTAAATTTGAACAGATTCAATTCATTTTCATAATTTTGAAGAATGTATGAATAGAAACGATTTTACGCTTCTCAAAATGATGTTTTTCCAACTGATGTGAGATTTAATATGTGTGTGTCAATGGGAAGAACAGGAAAATGTTGCTATATTTCTGTGAAGAAAAATAACTCTTGTCTATTTTAACATTAAAAATATTAGTAATTAGTAATATTATTAACATCAGTGTTAGTAGTACATTGGAGCCCTTTTTGATTGAAGGGGTTTCTGTTTGTACTCACCCCAGTCCCTGCAGTTTACAGTGTGGGTCCTCCAGTCCAGCAGAGCGCTCTCATTCCTGAATCCTGCAGCTCATTGTCTCTGAGCTCCAGATCTCTCAGCTCTGAGTGAAGAGAACGCAGGACTGAGGTCAGAGCATCACAGCAGCCCTCTGTCAGATTACACAAACCCAGCCTGTGGAGACCACACACACACACACACACACACACACACACACACAAACATGCACACACAACTACACACAACACACGTGCAAACTGTTATGTGCTCCTGTTATTTTTGCAGAAATTAGTTTTGTAGTAGTTTTTCTTATTTTCTCCAGTTGGAGTCACTCTTTCTCCACAGGCTGCAGCGGGTGCACAAACCCAGCCTGTGGAGACCCCACACACACACACAAACATGCACACATACACACACACACACACACAACACACGTGCAAACTGTTATGTGCTCCTGTTATTATTTTTGCGGAAATTCGTTTTGTAGTAGTTTTTATTTCTTTTCTCCAGTAGGAATCGCTCTTTCTCCGTAGGCTGCAGCAGGTGCGCACATGGGTGTGTGCGCTGGTTGGTTCTGGGTGCAAATTGCCAAATTGCCTCCACCATAAAAGATGGCGATTTGGTACAGCTCGCTCTCTCATTGTTCTTGTAGAGCTGCGACAGCTGTGTCTTGTTATTTTAACAGTCAACATTGTTCTCAAACCAAATATCACGTCTGTATACTTGATAGACCATGTGGTAAGGTTTTCTTTTCTTTTGCACCTTTTTGTTGTAGTTACTCAGGGTAGACTAGCAGAGGACCGGAAGACTCACTCCCCCTTTCTCCCCTTTAATTAGGGGTCCAAGCAGCAAAGCACAAAACTTCATGGATCGATGCATCTGAATGTGCTCTACAACTTTTGGGACCACCTATATTGTCTCCCCGTCTTTGAGCTTTTTTATTAGTTGGGGTGCGGAAGAGCTGTAGCTCCAAATCTAAAGTGTTACGACATCAAGTAAACTTTTTTATGGCAAGCGGCTAAAAGACATCCATGGCGACGCAAATAATCTGACACCGTAGGGTCTAGTTTTTATCACGTTGGGGAAACAATGGAAGACAGTGCCAGCCAGAGTGCACACTAGGCTACTAAAAGTTTGTTAGTAAAAGCTTTTTGAGAGGATGAATAATTACTTTTCTTTGGCATGGATCCATTTGAAGACAGCATCGGGTGAGTTCGTTTAGTCTTTGAATCTGTCATTATGCTCAGAACTAGCTAAATGGTTTTATTACTAGGTTTTGCAAACGAGCAAAAACACACTGGTATAATAAAACAATGAGGGTAATACATATATAGTCCGCTTCGTTCCGTAAATGTCTACCTGGGCCATGCTTCACAGATGTGACAAAGATACTATAATCGCGCTTTTGGGATAAACACTGCAGAATTTTTCAGTTTCACGAAGCGAATTAAGAGTCTTAAGGTTTATTAGGGGTTTCTGTTTGTACTCACCCCAGTCCCTGCAGTTTACAGTGTGGGTTCTCCAGTCCAGCAGAGCGCGCTCTCACTCCTGAATCCTGCAGCAAAATTCTGCAAAAAAAATTCTGTGTTTATCCCAAAAGCGCGATTATAGTATCTTTGTCACATCCGTCTTAAGGTTTATTAGGCTATAACGCACGATGAAATCACACACACAGAATTTAACAAAATTAACCATCATTGTAATGCCGGGCACCCACCGCAAGCAGCACGGCGAAGCAGCACGGCGCGGCGCGTAGCGTGTCTCCACTGGTTCCGTTTGTGTCGTGCAAAGGCTTGCTTAAAGCTCTACATTCCTAGTAGCTCTCGCAGTCTGCAGTGGGATTACGTCGTGTATTTCACGTTTGTTCACGCCTGTTGATTATGGGTAAGTGAATACTTGGTGAGAGACCTTTTTCAGTCTGTTAATTTGGTAATATTTTTTAACACATGTAAATACATAAGAAAGTAAACGCTTTAAAGAATTACCATAAGCTTAAATCGCAACGCAGCCTACATAATAATCAATCTCAAACTGCATTAATTTATTTGCTTGGTTAACAAGCGTGCCAACTTTATGAAGAATATGTAATGATCATAATAATAATAATAATAATAATAATAATAATAAATAATCCATAATCAACCATTGGGAATTCCCATGTCGTCTTGTTATTCTCGTCAAAACATTTATATGATCATATTTAGTAAAATCAGTTAATCGTCAAAAAGATAGCGTAACTGTTTAAACTTGAAGGGATATGAACACCACAACGTCATGAACACCGGAAGCTTTGAAGTACAAGTGCAATAAAGGCTTGCTTACAACTTAATTTATAAAATAGGTGCATTTTCATCGGCAAGACCACTAAATCAGATTTTTTAAAGCACTGTGGATTATCTGATTTTTATTAACAAGCCCTTTTTGAAAGCACGGCGAATGAAGACATCAGAAAAGTCAAATAGGCTGAGCAATGGTTGGTTAAAAACTACCTTCCAACACTCGAGCTAACAAACCGCTGCTCGGTGCATTCACTTCTACATCATTCAATAGGCTACGTCTTTCTGTGGTGTATTTTCAAATTTACCCCGGCCCCTCCGCGAAATAAGATAGCGAAACTAAGTTTGCCTTTTTCCCAGGTTCCAGTTTAAAAAAAAATTTTCCTGCCAGGACAATAGAAAAACGAAAAGGCTTGTATTTTTTAGCTGCTTATAAAATATCTGGTGTTTATCTGGTTTTATCTTGTTCTCCACTACTGCAAGAGGGAACTGGGGACACACCCCCAGTAATATAAGGATGAAATATAAACCAGAGCATGTATACCTAGCATTTTAGAGCATATTTCTGTGTATAAACAGGCCATCGTGACGCGCGACAAGCCGAAAAAATAGAACAGAAGCGAAAAACTACGCTTCAGTTCGCTTGTATCGCGCGAGCGTCGCAGTCGGTTCGCGACGCGTTCGCAAATGGTGGAGACGACGTCGCCCGCTGCCGTTGTAATAACAGTACTTCAACTACGCTTCAGTTACGCGCATAATACGCGCGTAGTGCGCTCGCGGTCGATACGCGTAGTCGTCTCCACCAGATGCGAACGCGTCGCGTACCGGCTGCGAAGCTCGCGCGACACAAGCGAACTGAAGCGTAGTTTTTCGCTTCTGTTCTATTTTTCCGGCTTGTCGCGAAAAAAGTGCGGATGGTGATTTCCAGTTTGCTTGTACTGTATCACCAATGTTAATTATGCAGAACTACCGCATAAGACACATAACTGTATCAAACTTTTTGAGTCAATTACAACGGGCTAAAGCCGGGCACCCACCGCACGCGTATCGGCCGCGAGCGCACTACGCGCGTAACTGAAGCGTAGTTGAAGTACTGTTATTACAACGGCAGCGGGCGACGTCGTCTCCACCAGATGCGAACGCGTCGCGTACCGTCTGCGAAGCTCGCGCGACACAAGCGAACTGAAGCGTAGTTTTTCGTTTCTGTTCTATTTTTTCGGCTTGTCGCGCGTCACGTTGGCCTGTTTATACACAGAAATATGCTCTAAAATGCTAGGTATACATGCTCTGATTTATATTTCATTCTTATATTACTGGGGGTGTGTCCCTAGTTACCTCCCAGATATTTTTTAAGCAGCTAAAAAAATACAAGCCTTTTCGTTTTGTAAAAATAAATAAATAACTGGAACCTGGGGGAAAGGCAAACTTAGTTTCGCTGTCTTATTTTGCGGAGGGGGTGGGGTAAATTTGAAAATACACCACAGAAAGACGTAGGCTATTGAGTGATGTAAAAGGGAATGCACCGAGCAGCGGTTTGTTAGCTCGAGTATTGGAAGATAGTTTTTAACCAACCATTGCTCAGCCTATTTGACTTCTCCGATGTCTTCGTTCGCCGTGCTTTCAAAAAGGGCTTGTTAATAAAAATCAGATAATCCACAGAGTTTAAAAAAAATCAGATTATTTAGTGGTCTTGCCGATGAAAATGCACCTATTTTATAAATGAAGTTGTAAGCAAGCCTTTATTGCACTTGTACTTCAAAGCTTCCGGTGTTCATGGCGTTGTGGTGTTCATATCCCTTCAAGATTAAAACTGTTACTGACTTTTTCATGATTAGCTGATTTTACTAAATCTGATCCTATAAATGTTTTGACGTGAATGGCAAGACAACACGGGAATTCCCAATGGTTGATTACGGATTATTTATTATTATTATGATCATTATATATTCTTCATGAAATTGGCACGCTTGTTAACCAAGCAAATAAATTAATACAGTTTGAGATTGATTGTTATGCAGGCTACGTTGCGATTTAAGTTTGTGGTACTTCTTGAAAGCGTTTACTTTCTCACGTAGGCTATTTACGAGTTAACAAAATATTACCAAATTAACAAACTGAAAAAGGTCTCTCACCAAAGTATTCACTTAACCCATAATCAACAGTCGTGAACAAACGTGAAATACACGATGTAAAAGCCCACTGCAGACTGCGAGAGCTACTAGGAATATATAGCTTTTACGCAAGCCTTTGCGCGACACAAACGGAACCAGTGGAGACACCCTACGCGTCGCTCCGTGCTGCTTCGCCCTGCTGTTTACGCGACGCATACGCGACGCGTGCGGTGGGTGCCCGGCGTAACAAAGAAAATCCGGAAGAAAATATTCAGCAACCGAATTAATCCGTTTGAATGTTTTGGTAGCCTACGTAATATGCTGTCCCAGCACGAATGCTTAGCATTTTATAAAACGAATACTAAAGCAAGAAAAGAACAGAAGAGCACACGTTATAATTCCAAGACGTTGACAGGCTATAACCAAAACTAGGCTACTGCGCCGCATAACATACAAGTCTGATTTGAAGTTATTATGAAAATAAATTGGTTTACCGCTGCATATTTTCAAACATGGCGGGTAATGGCGGAAAATAAATACAACACAAATGCTGCGAGTACTCGACCAATCAGAAATGTTCAGCGCTGCAAGCTCCACCCAAAAGGTTCCTGTACTTTCGGAAAGTACTACCCCCGAGCAGGAACGTTTTGGGGGGTAAAACAAAGCCCCCAGAACTAAATTTAGACCCTAGTTCCTGCGGTGGAAACGCACTGAGTTCCTCAAAAGGTTCCTAATTCCGGGGTATAGTTCCTGCGGTGGAAACGCGGCTAAAGAGACGTTCGACTGGAAAAAGAAAAAGAAAAAAAAGGTCGCACCAGAACAATTATTTGCACTCGCACAAATGCTCCCAATTATATTTTGAGGTCGCACAGATTAAATTTCGGGAGCATATGCGAGCAAAATGGTCGCAATTTCGAGCCCTGATTTAAGCCAGTGGTTCTCAGAATCGGTCCTGGGGGCTCCTTGCGTATATTGGCTTTTCTCTATTGGTTTTGATGATCTACAAGGAATAATAATAATTAGAAATTCAATGTACATTATTTTTGTCTCCATGCACCAGGTGGAAAACCTGCTATACAAAGTGAGTTGTCATATTTACACGCCTGCAGATCAGTTGTTAAATAGATTTGTTAATCACCGCTGACAGTGTTAATTTTTATTCGTATAAAAGTGACTTGCGAACGATCGGTCAGCTAAGCGTCACCCAGCAAGTGAACACCACAACCGGCGATGGAGTAGCAGTTACTGGCTCATTAACCTACTGTGGCGAAAACCTGCGGTGATAACTTGCTCGGTAACAGCAGGTCTACCAGACAGTTATATGAAATTAACCTAGTCAAATCACCAGTACACATCTCTGATTGATTGACCATCAGTGTAGTCGACGTTCTTCCCGTGGTTCATATTTCTAATGCGTGAGCTAACCACGGATAGCCTACCTAGCTTACTGGCAAGCTGATATGCTAGCTAAGCATATTCGTTTTGCTCAGAAACATAAATTGAAGATAAATGAACATAATTGTATTATTAATGTCATACATATAACGTGATTACGTGACACAGTACAGTCACGGATGGAAATTAAACTACATAAACATTTGATAATATATTTTAAAACAATAACGGCAGAAAGTCAGCTTGCCTCGAGTTCGTACTGCAATCATTCGTTCAGGTTGATGGGCTTTTCCACACCGGACTGTCAATCACATTTTAAATCACAGAACCGCTTAACTCTATGGTTTTGGCTCCAAATCGGCAACATGGCCATTGCCATTGCGCTTCAAAACGGAAGTCACAGTAGCTTTGTCCATATTTTTTTACAGGCTCTTCTTCTCACCATAGTATTTCGTACTGCCGGCTCGTAAGAATGTTTTTTTAAATAACGCATACAGATGTTTTATTCAGGTCTGGTTTGATTCAGCGCAGTGTACAAGTAACTGACACATTAAAAATTTTTTTACTTCGGCGAACTTTGGCTGCATAGGAGAGATACAGAAACCCAGACGGTTTTCCAATGGAAGTGTGCAGCTTTACTGTGTAGTCGACCATAAATTAGCATACATGCTAGCCCCACCCGAAGCCTCGTTAGCTAGCTAGCTAACTAACTATACGCTAACTACAGTTTTTAATATTAACTAGCTAACGTTATACAAATGATTATAACTTAATTTGTACCCACCTTGCAATTCTTCTTCCACCCGACGTTCACTTTAATAATGTTACCGTTAATTTGCAAGTTACTGTGTTGTCGATCATTTATCATACATATAGCCCCATCAGAACTCTTGTTAGCAAGCCAGCTAGCTAGTTAGTTAACTAGGGTTCGGATGGGGCTACGATACCACAAGGCAACTGTTAGCCTCCTTTTTGCAGTTCCGTTTACTACACACAAAAGTCACGGGGAGGTGGTGGAATTGAATAAAACGCTACAACTTTAAATATTATGATTAGAACAATTTGTACTCACCTGTAATTCTTCTGTTCTTTTTCGGCTTTCTGTTGTCTCACACCAGCTCCAACTTCGCGCTGCTTTCCCATAAGCCACTTGACGCACGAGGTACGTAGCCACGTGATGATGCACAAGTTGCCAACTTCGCCCCATTTTCAACTCCACATATATTATTTAGTTAAGATAACATCGTATTTTGAATGGGAAAACTTTAATGTAGTTGAGAGGTTGTCAACTATTTTAAGTTAAAACAACTTTTTCCATGAACCCACATCCTATTGACATGAAAAAAATAGGATAACAAACAAGCCAAATCCATTTTTACAGTGTAGCCTACATGTGTGCTTCCTGCATAGTACCGTATTTTTAATTTTGACATTGGCAGACTACAGCATAAATTGCGTCTTGTTCATATTCAATATTAGTAATTGCAGCGAGAAACTGCAGCTGTAGACACAAGAAAGTTTGTTATATTATGGTAGCAACGGTACGAAGCGGACTATATATGTATTGCCGTCATTGTTTTATTATACCAGCGTGTTTTCGCACATTTGCACAGAAACTCAAAGCCTATCAATAAAATGGTTTAGCTATTTCTCAGCTTAATGACAGATTCAAAGACTAAACGAACTCACCCGATACTGTCTTCAAATGGATCCATGCTCAAGAAAAGTAATTATTCATCCTCTCAGAAGGCTTTTACTAAGAAACTTTTGGTAGCCTAGCATGCACTCTGGCTGGCACTGTCTTCCATTGCTTCCCCGACGTTCATACCCTCCCCTCACTGATAAAAACTAGACCCTACGGTGTCGGATTACTTGCTTCGCCATGGATGTCGCTTGCAGTAAAGACGTTTACTAGATGTCGTAACACTTAGATTTGGAGCTCCAGCTCTTCCGCACCCCACCTAATAAAAAAGTCCAAATGGCAGGCAAACAATATGGCGGAATTACGTGCCAATGGCAAAGTAGTAGAGCACATTCAGATGCATCGGTCGATTAAGTTTTGTGTTGATCTAAGCTATGGTGTGGGAGTTATGGCCTTTTACGCATGACCCTTTGTTATAGCGCCACCATCTGGCCGACATAGGTGATTTTTAGTGCCTGAGTAGTGGGGGGCCATAGGAACCCACCTGCCAAATTTGGTTGCTCTAGGATGTATGGTTGCTGAGCCTCAGACACTTTTAGCGGAGAAAAATAATAAGAATAATAATCCTAACAAAAACAATAGGGTTCCACCAGCTTCGCTGCTTGGACCCCTAATAATAATAATCCTAACAGATACAATAGGGTTCCACCAGCTTCGCTGCTTGGACCCCTAATTAAAGCTGCAAGCGGCGTTGGGAGGGGTCCAGGCATTGGCACAATTGCACCCCCTATGGAGCGTTTTTTAACTGGTGTTGTCCTCATGATCATATACCTTCACCCAACATATCTCCTGCATCGCCATGGATGTCTCCTAGCCGCTAGGCGTAAAGGCCTTTACTATGTCATAACACTAAAGGCTGTTTTATACTTCTGCATAGTACAGGTAAAAATGGGTCTGTGTAGAGGTTGTGCGCAATGTGCGGCATGTGCGACGGTTACAGACCACGGCCACTTTGAAGATGCAGACCTCCTCAAGAAATTAAAAGCACGTAGTTAGTAACCAGTGCCCGCATACGCCATAAAGAAGATGATTGGTTGACTGCTGGCATGAGGTCACTGGCATACGGCTTTGACTAACAGGTTATAACAGTTGATTCAGAAAACCGATAGGCAACATTAAATATGCGACTAAAAGCGCTTTTGTCAGGTGAATGTCTTCGTTGCAACAATAATTAAAGCTGCAAGTGGCGTTGGGAGGGGTCCAAGCATTGGGCATACGTGTTTTTTGGCAGTATTGTGGCTGCTATGGAGCGATTTTAAAATGGTTTTGTTGTCATGATCATGTATGTTCATCCAACATATGTAGTGAATATCATGATGATTGTAGGAAATATTGATGACTTATGGGCAATTTTGTGGTAAGAGACATGTTTCGTCGATGTTAGAGAAGTGTGTTCGTTGACAGCGGGCATAACGTGTATGTGACTGGGCCCATTTATATTGCGTTTATGTAGGTTGTTCTGCTGAGGCTGTGTATCTGATTTGTGAGTGGGGCAAAATTGAAAAAGCCTTGTAGAAAAACCTGCTTTTCAAAAAAGTAAAAGTGGTGGGCAAAGAATATGGTGGACATAGGTAAAGTTGTAGAGCATGTTCAGATGCATAGGTGAATGCAGTTTTGTGTTGATGTGGCTTATGGTGTGGGATTTATGGGCTTTTTAAGCATGACGTTTGTTATAGTGGCACCATCTGGTCGACAGGTGATTTGTAGTGCTTGAGTAGTGGGGGGCATATAAATGGCAAGTGATGAGAAAAACACCAAGTAAAAATGTATGCAAATAAAAAATGTGAAAAGACAAATGAAAATCATGAACAAAATGGCAAGAGATCAGAAAACACCAAGTGAAAATCTATGGAAATAAAACGTGAAAAGGAAAATCACAAATGAAAAAGGCAAGAGATCACAAAAAGATTAAGTAAATTGTTTTAATTGTAAATATAGAATAATAAATAAAGAAAAAAATACAGAGTAAAATCATAAGTAAAATGGCAAGAGAGCACAAAAACGCAAAGGGAAAATAAATGTAAATGTAATATACAAAATAACGCACGTGGGCCATCCAATTATTGGTCATCCCCTGTATGCCCCTCTCCACAGAATGAGATTGTATTTTTAGTGGTAGCTGACTGGGGGGAGGAGGCACACGCTTTTTAAAATGAGTTATGAAATAATACCATATAAGGTGGGCACTGGAAATATTTGAATTGGGAAGTACTTTGTGAGAAAAAAATAACAGAATATATACAGTTCCATGGCTTCAAGTTGTGTCAAACAAATAAGGAAATATATACAGTGGTCTGTAGCTTTAATTTGTGTGAAAGAACTGGAAAACATATACAGTGAGTGCTCAATTGGTAAAGTTTGTGAAATAACGGGAAAATATACAGTGCTCCACTGGCAACACTTTGTGTAAAATAAGTGGGAAAATATACAGTGAGTGCTGCATTGCTACACTTTAAGTGACTGCTGCACAGCCTACTTGTTGCAAAGTGTGCACTGTTTGTTTCAACATCTTATTTTATAGGGCTTTGTGGGAAAATATTCCAATGCACTATCATATGGGAAGGCATCAGGATGGGGTCCATTTAAGGAGATGCTGAAGTAGGCAGCCAGGTGTTGTTCCTTGAAGCTGGTTTCGGAGGTCTGTTTTCACCTTAGGATAAAGGAAAGAAAAAAGATAAAGGAAAGAAAAAAGGAAAACCAGAAAGTGCAGTAATATAAAGAAAATGCATAATTATTTGTTGCTTTTCAAAGTGACATTCCCATGTCACCCCCCTGCTCACTGACCTCCACTGGCTGCCTGTTATGGCTCGCATCAAATTTAAGACCTTGGTGCTTGCATACCAGGCAGCTAAGGGGTCAGCACCAGGGTACATTCAGAGGATCATCAGACCCTACACACCAGCCAGACCTCTCCGTTCTGCCACCTCTGGACGCTTGGCACCTCCCCCTCTTCGCGTCTGTACTTCCCGTCTGCTGTCTGTCCTGGCCCCTCGCTGGTGGAATGACCTCCCCGTGACGGTCCGAACACCAGAGAATCTCACCACCTTCAAACGTAGACTGAAGACTCATCTCTTCAGGCTGCACCTCTCCCCTCCCTAGCCTATAGTTCAGCTCACTGTACCTAGTTAGGATAATATGATTATGTTAGTGTATCTGGCAGGATTGTTTTTGTCTGATTAGGTGTGATTAGATGTGATTCCAGTGCTAGTTTGTACTTGGTAGGATTCTTGCTTGCTGAACAAGCTTACTCTACAGGGTTGGAGTCCTGATCGATGTGGTCACTTCTGGCACTACGATCCTTACTTCACTCTAGTGTTTCTTTTGCACCTCTACATCATGAACCTATGCACTTGTTGTACGTCGCTCTGGATAAGAGCGTCTGCTAAATGCCTATAATGTAATGTAATGTAATAATGATGCTCTTACCCTGTTCATCGTCAAGAAATCATGTTGACAGTTCATACTGGAAACGGGTTAAGTAGTGCAATGTATTTACAGAATATAGTGTTTTTTCCCCAAAGATGGTATTTGTTGATATAATTGTGGTGCATATTGATTTTCTATTTTCAAAATGTATGAAAATATGGATGGTGCTTCCGATATTGCTTGTGTTGAAAGTGCTGTGACTGAAACAGGGATAGATATAGTCACTTGCCACATCTGTCCAAAATGTAAACAAGTCAGGCAGTTTTCACGGGAGGGGAAAATTTTATGACAAATGTTAAGAATATAGGTAGAGGAACTTATGAGCGTTAAGTTGAATGGATCAGTTATGGAAAAATGTGTGCAGAGGTGTTAATGAGACTAACCATTTGTGAACTCCGGATTGATTGTATTCAGGAATTTGGGCAGCTGTGGGGAAAAGCCAACAACAAACCTTCCTCCTGTGCATGATCACGTTTTGATTCAGAGTGTGCACGGAGAGGAGGGCCTATTCACAGATGGGTCCATTGTCGATGTGTTTGTAAGAGAGAGAGTGAGACAGCGAGAGTGGGGCAAGGAGGGGCTGAGTGAATCAATGTGGTGTGCGCAGCTGTGGAATATTTTATCAATTTTAAAGTGTAAAAAAATAGAAAGTCATTATGTGGCGGGCTGGGACAAATAAATCAATGTATCGGAAAGAGTGGTGGATGGATTAATGCACTTCGAGTTCATTGTTTGCTTCAGTTAGCTAATGGCATTGGTCTTGTGTCATAGGCTGCATGAGAGGCAATAATTTGATTCAGCATTTGTTTTCTGGAATTTGTATTGATTTACTGGAAAACATCAATGACAATACAGTTATGGAAACTGAAATATGTTTGAATTATTTGAATATCAATTTTATAAGCTGTGTTATCTTTGACATAGATATGGTCGATTAAGGTGGCCTTTTCAGTAGTTGCTTGTTTAACTAGTTGAGTGTATCCATGTTGTTGCATGAAATCTTGAACAGTTTGTGTAATGAAGAGTCGCCCATTATTATTTTGGTTCCCAAGAATGTGTCAAGATGATCAATCAAATGCAGCATTTTTGTTCTGAAAGTAACCAAACTGTAGGATGGTGGTCTGTAGAGGATGGCAACGTTTGCTTCCAGTGGCTTTATGTTGAATGTTAAACATTCAATGTTTAGACATGGCAAATGTGTGATGTTGCAGTCTGCATCATTTTTAAAGTAAACTCCAACACCACCATGCTGCTGTTTCTTCAGTTCCATGAAGATATGTTCAGTGTCATCATATGCAAGGCACCTTGGTTTGCTGTAAAATGAAAAGTTGTTGAGATGAGTGTCTTGGGTAGAATGTTCTTGGTTTAGCCATGTTTCTGTCACACAAATGACGTCAGCTGCCAAATACCTGTGATCACATTGAATGTCTTGGATATGAGCAGAAAGTCCTTGAACATTGTGCAAAAAAAATTCTGTACATTGTATTCAAGGATTGAAGTGGTGGCTGAATGAATGCAGGCATGTTTTGTATTGAAGTGTGAATTGTGTCATTAGCTATATATATAGCAGTGGGTTTAAAATCTTCTACGATGAGTCCTTCAAGAGATGTTACACGCCTCAGTGCTACATATGCTTGTCCAGAAGTAAACATTTTCTTGAGAGAGACAACAGCTTTCTCCACTGTTAAGCCTTGTACTTTGTGAACAGTGCAAGCCCAAGCTAATTTCAGAGCAAACTGACGTCTCACACCACCACTGTTTGTTATTCTGTCCTCTTCAGGCTCAATTGGTGTGGCTTTTTCCAGTCCAGCTTTTGAGGATGGTTTCTTAGTTCGAGCCATTTTTCCGACTTTTTCATTATCAAAGGTGACATATATCATTGATGGGAAAGTGTCATCATCCTTGTAACAAATGTCAGAAACTGTTCCAAATACTCCATTTGCAAGTCCATCTGAAACATCAATGATTTTCAGTAACATGACACGTGCATGTATGCCAAGATGCAGTGTATTTACCAAACAAGTATTATAAACTTTGACATGGTGTGTGATTTTTCTTTGCAAGAGACCAGTTTTAGCATCCCTGTCAAAATCTTGAGCTTCAATGGAAGTGGTATGAGGGCACATTTTGTCCAACATCTGAAAATTATGAGTGTCAACCTGTTGGTTTGTTGCATAAATGTGAAGATCTTCACTGAATTCTCCTTCTCCTGTCTCACGACCTTTCAGCATGTTGATATCTTGTTGTTGCAGTGGTTGCTTTTTGTTGTGTTTTCTTAAGTGATTCAGCAACTGTGTAAAGTCTGTGTCTTTCTGCCTGAGAATTTCAGTGAGTTCTGTTACAGCGAAATGATTTTCCCATAAGTTGACACCACTTGTTTGTGTATACAAGGGTTTTCCTTTGACTAGTGGCAATTGATATAGGTCTCCTACTGCAATGATAGACACTTTACCAAAAGAGGAATAGTCACCTGTTTGTTTGATCTGTCTTAATCGTCCGTGGATATATGTAAGAAGTTTATGATCAACCATGGAAATTCCATCAATAATCAGTATTTGGAGCTTGTTGAGTTTGGCTCTCAAAGTATTGATTTTTTCTTCTGCAAGTGGTTGATATGGTAATGAGACATCTATTCCAATTGAAAAACAGTTGTGTATTGTTGCAGCATCAATGCTGTAAGCAGCAACACCAGTTGGAGCAGTCAGTAACACATGCGTGTCATCTGGGTTTTCTGATAGCTCTGATAAGATACGACATGCTTCATAATTGATTGCTTTTATCAGTCCAGTGATGAATACATAAAATGGATCTGGGTTTTCATTGTTGAGTTTTTGTGAACACCACTGGCGAATCTTGTAAAATAACTGCAACTGTTTTTTATTTAGTGACCGTAGCAGACAAATTGCAGCGTCCTTTTTCAACCCACAGAACCTAGGTTCAGTTGTGAATGTGTTGCTTTCATCTGGCTGCAGATCGGGAAGAATTTCATCAGTGTCCTCTGCATTAGTTACATGATCGGTCATTGCTTCCAGACACTGTAGACGCTGTAATTCTGATTCTGCGCAAATTAGCACCCATGCATCTACTGGTGGTCCATCTCTGTTTAGATCTTCTTGAGCCTTGTCAAATCAGCTTCTTTTTCAAACAGTTTCTGGTTTGTGTCAACCAGAAATTTCACAGCCTTAAGTTCAGTGGTCATCATTTGGACAAAGCCTGTGTGATAGAAGTCTTCAAAGGTTTTGAAGTTTGGTGGTTTCAACTCACAATCGTAATGAAGAAGGAATAACTATAGAATACTGTGGTAACAGTTCTCAGGATTTTTTGTGCGTTAGAAGTGGGCATAACCCCCCCCCCCCCCCCAATGCAGCGTCTGTGCGTGTCCTCATCATTACAAATCCTAAGTCCTTATGCAGTTTTATGGTGTTAGGTGATGACTTGTCTGATTTTGACAGAATTCTGTACTCTGATGCAAAACACACTTCAGGAAATGCTTCTGTTTTTGGTCTTCCTTTGTATTTGTCTGTGATGCTGTTCATCCATATGCTGTCTTTTTCAGTGTTAATACATTTGAGTCTTTTCTAAAGAAGATGAAGTGGAAGACTCGTTTTGATAGGATGTTCACCAGTTGAAATGAACTGAACCTTTCTTGATCCCTCTTGAGTCTCATATTTGTTAATCGGTATATGCTCTCTTGTGCAGATACTTCTCGGTTATGAAGATAAACACTGCCAAGTTTCCGTAAGGCTAGTTTGGCATCAATATTATTTGAGGCCTCTTTTTCTGCTCATTGTAGCAATAATCCCATTTCTCTCTCTTGTGTCTCTCTCTCAAAGTGCTGATCCATCACCTCTTGGACAATATCAACAGGTCATAAACATGTATCATTGAACATTCCATGTTGCTGTGTATCATGTATTGTTTCACCAATGTCTTCATCAGCTGGTTTTATTTCAATGGATTGTTCATCATTAGCGTTTTCTGGATTAACCTCAACACAGGTTTCATTGTCAAAAGACATAGCTTCACATGTGCTGATGTATGTCATCATTTTCATTGGGTTGTTCAATTTTGTTCAGTGGATTAATCCATTCGTTGTTGAAGGTAATATCTTTATACCATGGGTTATGTTGTTTCAAGTACGAGAAAGCTTTATGAATAGCAGCAGTGTTTACATATTGATATTCATAGTGGCCTTTGTATGTTAACTTTCTCTTTAATTTCACACGGATCATTAAATCATCATGCTCTGGTCTTGGAAGTATACTTGCAATTTGAGGGACATTAGATGATACACATGTGACAGGTCCATGAACACCATTTTGTCCCCCTTTTGGTAAAGCAAGCATCTTAAAAGGAATGTTTATTGCAATCAAATGTTGTTCCAACAAATTTAAGTTCTTCAGCTGTGGTGGAATGGGATCCAAAACCAAATTATTTGCAACACTTTCTGGAGGCATTCTGCTATGAAGAAGTTTTCTTGTGACATGTGTAACAAATCCACAGTGTACTATTAGGATCTGTACAGTGTTTTACAGAGGTGCTTTCACATTTGTGAAGGTACGTTTCAGTAATGCATTTACTGGCTAATGAAGCTATAGCATTCCCTCTTTTTCCCTATGTGTCTTTTTTACATTGTATGACTTGATGTATAAACAGCTGTCGATGGCATATGGAGAATACATATTGGGGACCAGTGCTAACCTTGTCTTTGAATTCCTGAACAATGTAGTCCATTTGTTGTCTTCGTTTCTTTGATTCAATCCTTCTGGTAATATTGTACTGTTTCAGATTTTCCTTGTGTTGTTGATCAGTGGCATATTTGTCTATGCTGTATTGTTTTGTAGTTGCACAGTGTTGTTGATCAGTGGCATATTTGTCTATGCTGTATTGTTTCGTAGTTGCACGGTGTTGTTGATCAGTGGCATATTTGTCTATGCTGTATTGTTTTGTACTTGCACGGTGTTGTTGATCAGTGGCATATTTGTCTATGCTGTATTGTTTCGTAGTTGCACGGTGTTGTTGATCAGTGGCATATTTGTCTATGCTGTATTGTTTTGTACTTGCACGGTGTTGTTCATCAGTGGCATATTTGTCTATGCTGTATTGTTTTGTACTTGCGTGGTGTTGGTCCCGAGTGGCATATCTGTCTAGGCTGTATTGTTTTGTACTTGCACGGTGTTGTTCATCAGTGGCATATTTGTCTAGGCTCTATTGTTTTGTACTTGCACAGTGTTGTTTATCAGTGGCATATTTTTCTGTGCTGCACTTTTTCTTATTTGCACGGTGTTGTTCATTAGTGGCATATTTGTGTGCACTGTATTGTTTCACATTTGTTGTTGGGCATCAGTGCCGTATTTGTTTATGCTGCCTTCTTTGACGGTTTTCTTGTAGTTTTCATCTTCATTGTATCTTTTAATTCCTCTTTTATTTTTTGCATCTCGGAATTGTTTGTTTATTTCATATTGCTTGTTTTTTCTGTCAAGCTCACATCGACTTGAAGAACTCCTTATCTGATGTGACTGTGGCCATTCATTGGATTTGTTGCAGAGTTTAGTGCATTGGTCAGAATTGTGTTGCTTCACGCATGTAACTACTTCGTAATGAGATGCGTTGCAGTGTTTTAGGTATATAGCTGTGTGAATTGTCTTTCCATTTGCTGTGGAATACTTGAACCACTTGTTGCGACTGTATGTGAAAACATCAACTCCAAAGAGACCTGCAGCTGCTTGTTTTTCCACCTCAGTTGCCCAAGTTTGAACATATTTCATGCGTGATGCTTTCAAATAGTTTTCAACAGAAAAATATCCATCTCTGAGAATAGGAGAATACTGTGATGCGTTTGTTTCCATATGTTTAACCACAGCTAGCCGGATTTTTCTGTGATGACCTTCACTTCCACTAACAGAAAATGACAAAGCTCTGAGAAAGCAGTTACCATCACCTACAATAGCCTTTGTCTCACAAGGATCATTCATTGGGACATTCATTGGAACTGGTTCTTGTGTATCAACATATTCAGGTGAGTTGTGGATGATGTTAATTTTTGAACAAAGTGTTTTTTTTGCTGCACAGTGAAAGGAGAGAATGTGAGACATGGGCTTTCCATTTCATTGACAAAAACAACTTCATCTACACTTGGATTCGGCATTGTTGGATTGCTGTTAGATTTCATGTCGTAATGTAATTGACATTGTTTTGATCTGCTCCAATGTACCATCAGCCTTTGAAATGGCTTTTGACAGCCCTTGCATACATCTAGGGAAGTTATTGTTACGGTATCACTGGTATTATTGGCTTCATGTAAATTGTGGGATTTATGATCTGGTAAATGGACATGGGGCGACATAGCTCAGGAGATAAGACCAATTGTCTGGCAGTCGGAGGATTACCGGTTCAAACCCCGCCCTGGGCGTGTCGAAGTGTCCTTGAGCAAGACACCTAACCCCAAACCCCTAACTGCTCTGGCGAATGAGAGGCATCAATTGTAAAGCGCTTTGGATAAAAGCGCTATATAAATGCAGTCCATTTACCATTCAACTGACATGATATTTGGTGTGGGTACCAGTGGCGTCACTAAAGATAGGCTTCCGGGGCTGAAGAGATACAGCACCAAATATCATTCCATTCAGTTAGGAGCCCTAATGTAAACAAATCACCCATTACATTACATTACATTTATTTGGCAGTCGCTTTTATCCAAATCGACATACAAAAAGTGCATCACATGGTCAAGGACTACTACAAAACACAGGTTCAATAAGGTACTTTTTCAGGCCATGCCACACAAACCTTCCAGACAATAGCTTTTGCGACGCCTTGCGGCCCGGATGGGATAGGTTGTGTAAAACCTTGAAAATACGCCGCTGCCAAACCACGGGCACCACTGGTCTGGCGACCCCGGTGGACACATCACAAAGGAGTGGGGTGCATGAAGGACCAAAACTTACCTCCTGCAGCTGCAGACCTGTAGTCGCTGTGCGTAACGCCTGCACTTTGGGATCAGACGCCTGGTCAGCAGCCATCTGCCCGTAATCCACCCCTAAATTGACCGCGTCCACTATGGACCGCGAAAGACAGTCAGCCACCACGTTGTCCTTACCTGCGACATGCTGGATGTCCGTGGTGAACTCGGAGATGAATGCCAACTGCCTTTGCTGACGGGCGGACCACGGCTCCGAAACCTTAGCCATAGCTAGAGCTAAAGGTTTGTGGTCTACAAAGGCCGTGAACGTGCGGCCCTCGAGCAGGAACCGGAAATGGCGCACAGCTAAATAAAGAGCAAGGAGCTCGCGATCGAACGTGCTGTAATTGCGCTCAGCAGGACGGAGCTGGCGGCTAAAAAAAGCAAGCGGCTGCCAAACCCCATTTATTAGCTGTTCATGCACCCCGCCAACCGCAAAATCTGATGCATCCGTAGTTACAGAAACCGGCGCGTCCGGCCAAGGGTGCGTAAAGAGAGTAGCATTCGCTAATGCCTCTTTAGTTTTTAAAAAAGCATGCGACATCTCGGCTGACCAACTTACCAGTTGCTTCGCTTTGGCCCCTTTAAGGGCAGTGTACAGGGGCAGCATTAGCTGAGCGGCTCTGGGAATGAAGTGATGGTAAAAATTTACCATGCCCAAAAACTCCTGCAAAGCCTGAACTGTAACCGGTCGCGGAAAATTTTGAATAGCCTCGACCTTGGAAGGGAGGGGCACCGCACCTTCCCTGGTGACGCGGTGGCCGAGGAAATCCACCACGGGAACCCCAAATTGACATTTGGCAAGGTTAATAATTAACCCGTGTTCGCTGAGGCGCGCAAAAAGGGCCCAGAGATGGGCCTGGTGCTCATCGCTGGAGGCACTGGCTACCAGGATGTCGTCTAAATAAACGAAAAGAAAAGGCATATCCCGCAAAACCCTATCCATTAAGCGCTGAAAAGTTTGGGCCATGTTTTTTAAACCAAAAGGCATTCGTAAAAACTCAAATAGCCCAAACGGGGTTATTACTGCGGTTTTAGCGATATCTTGCGGCTGAACCGGAACCTGGTGATAACCCCTGACTAAATCAATTTTCGAAAAAAAAACCTTCCCAGCTAATCGAGCCGAGAAATCCTATATGTATGGTATAGGGTAGCGGTCAGGGGTCGTGGCGTCATTCAGTCGTCGATAGTCCCTGCAAGGTCGCCACCCCCCCCCTGTTTTCGGAACCAAGTGGAGGGGTGAGGCCCAAGGACTGCTGGACCTACGCACAATCCCCAAGCGTTCCATGGAGTCAAACTCCGCTTTAGCCACAGCCAGCTTCTGCTGGTCCAACCGCCTTGCCCGGGCGTGGACCGGCAGACCCGTAGTGGCGGTATAATGTTCCACCCCATGCTTGACGGCTGCCAAAGAGAACGTGGGCGTGGTGAGGTCCAGGAATTCCACCAGGAGGCGCTGAAACACATCCGCAGATGACAGGGCGCTAGACAGCTTGGATGTCCCGGTGCTGCTGGGAGAACCCGGAAGCGTTGTGAATGTCTCCGCATTCACCAGCCATCTGTTCCTGACATCGACCAGCAGGCTGTTAGCACACAGAAAATCTGCGCCCAACAACGGAGTAGACATAGACGCTAGCACAAACACCCACTGGAAATGTTGTCCGTCAAAACACAGGTCCACTGCTCGTCTGCCAAAAGTGGGGATAGTGCTGCCGTTGGCTGCCTCCAGAGGTGGTCCACGACCCCCAGTCTGTACATCCAAAGCAGACGCAGGGAGGACGCTAACCTGCGCGCCTGTGTCGCATAGAAATCGTCGATCAGAAACAGAGTCCGTAACAAAAAGCAAACTGCTAGCCTGGCCGACACTCAACGCAGCTAATGAGCGTCGGCTCTGCCGTTTCCCGACACGAAAGAGCAAGGTGGACGGCACTTCTTAGCGCGTGGGCCAAACCTGGCATGATAGTAGCAGAGGCCCGCTGTAAGTCGTTGCTGTTGGGCAGCGGCGATGACATCCTCCCGGATAGCCTGCACATCAGCAGCGCCAACCACCCTTACTGCAGGACCGGGCAGCCGGCTGGAGTTTAAAACTTTATCAGCTTCCCTGGCCAGAGCCCTGTGGTCTTTCAACGGGGAACCTGCCAGAGGTGCACGCACTTGACTGGGCATCTGCTGCATAAATAATTCCCGGAATATGAAGCAAGGTTGGTGGTTACCCAAAAGTGTCAGCATGTGGTCCATTAATTCCGAAGGTTTAGAATCACCCAAACCAGGCAGCGTAAGGAGCTTGCGAGCACGCTCAGGTTCTGACAGCTCGAAAGTCTCCAAAAGGAGCTGTTTGAGAGACAAGTACTTATCCTCTTCCGGAGGATCCTGGAGTAGGCTTAATACCCGTGATGCTGTCGAACTATTCAAAGCAGCAACCACGTAATAGTATTTCGTGTCCTCCTGCGTTATGCCTCTCAACGCGAACTGAGCCTCCGCTTGAGCGAACCAAACGGCGGCATGTTCCTGCCAGAACTCCGGGAGCTTGAGAGCGACGGCGTGCATCTTTTGCAGAGAAAAGAACAACTTCGGAATCGTCCGAAGAAGCGTCGGGGTCACCAATGTGGAGTTTGCAGAGAAAAACGACTGGCTTGGTTTTCAAGTATGCAAAAACAACTTTATTCGAGCAGATCGCTCTGGAAAACATACAATCAGACTGCCACGTCAGGAAGCTCTCTCATCTCTCGCTAAACCCCCGGCTTATCTCTACCTCCCGGCTGACACGTCACCTGTCAGGTGAGTCTGAGAACGTGGGCGTGTTGCCACAGGGGATTCTGCCTCTCTCCCCCCAGTGCTCACTACACACCACTCAAAAATCGTATTCCGTCATAGCAACAAGATAAACCCGACAATAGCCCTAAGATATGCCAATACAGCAGTGAAACCGCTGCTTACTGAGTAATGAAATAAACGAGACAAAGTTTTAAAAAATGATACCATGTCATTCTACAGTCAATATCTGGGACTAAATATTGAATAAATACACAACCTTACCATTGGTTTTACGCGTAGAGATGTCCCTTTTGAGATTGAGTGGTCATATGTTGTCTTGGACAATCCATTTGTGAAATATACGCGTGTGGCAAGTGAGTGCCACCCCTCCTGCCCACCAACAGACTCACTTGAGACAATGTTTTGGGGTTTAGCACTGCGTGCTCTTTTATTAAGCCACCGGCTTCGCCTGGCTACAACGTAACACAGATCTTTTTTTGTTTTCGGTAATTCTGTGCAGTTCCGTCTTCTCTCCGGGATTCGCTCCCGGAGACTCCCGGTCTCCACTTTTAAAAACCCCAGGCTCACTGTTGAAAACAATCAGAGGCAATCAGCGCAATTAAACAATTGATAATTATCGGCGCTGATTACCTCCACCTGACAGTTGTGATGAAGGATCCGAGAGCCGCTCCTCTTACTCTCTCTCTCTCTGCTGCCGACGCTCAAACCACGCCCACCCCACCACAACGGGCATTTGTGATGCTTAGGTACCTTCCAAAGCAGCTGTGCGTAATACCACACGTGTCGTTTACGGCGTTGTCGCCCTTTTTAGTACAGACTGGCTTGATTGACAATTCATTTATTCAGTAGGTGAGAGTATAAGCTTTCTAACGATGTATAACATGTCTAATTTTGCTTTTGGAATAGCATTTATAGGTCAGCGTAACCAAATCATTTCTTATCATCGCATTCACTCTCTGGTAGCAGTAAAAGACGCTTTTATCGTTACTCTGGTTTATTAGTTTTTTTAATGAACTGACGGTGTGAAGACAGTAGCAGACAGAGCGTGCCAGGTTACAGTTGGCTAACCACAATGTACTGTATGTCTTGTGATTTCAGGTGAGCGACAACGTCTAAATTTGCACAAAAGTGATACTGCATTAGTACAGTGGATGTATAAGTAAATGGACTGCATTTATATATATGGTAAATAGACTGCATTTATATTGCGCTTTTATCCAAAGCGCTTTACAATTGATGCCTTGCATTCACCAGGCAATTAGGGGTTAGGTGTCTTGCTCAGGGACACTTCGACATACCCAGGGTGGGGGGATTGAACCGGCAACCCTCCGACTGCCAGACAATCGAGGGAAAAAGTCTACAGAATTTCTGATGCTGTTCTTTTATTTTGAAGGACATGCATTTCCCATGACGCAGTGCGCTTGCAGTAGCGTTTGCTGCCAGTGTTGTCATGACAGCTCATTCAAGCATTTGTAAACATGGCAAAATGCAAACGCGACACCGACTACATTAAATATGGGTTTTCTTACATTGAGGACAAAAGAGAGGGACCAAAACCTGTTGTGTGCAACGAAGTGCTGGCACATGAAAGCATGATGTAATGCGCAGCTAGTCCAGAGACTGTGGTACAGGAACCTAATGCGCCGCTACTCCGGAGAATACGGTAGGGGAGCCGAATAGCATTTAAAAAGAAACTCGGATTTCCAATATGGCAGTTCTGGAAGAGCGCGGAATTTCAAACATTTTCAAATTGTGATCAGTGCTTCGCCTTGATATCGTTCCACACACAAAGCGAACGCATGAGTGGTGCTTGGCATAAACAGGTTTGTGACTGGAGCAGGATGACGACTCCGGTAGGAGAGGAAGATGATGATGATATGGAATCAGGCGTTAGATGACTGAGCTACAGTATCTAAGGAGAGAGGACAGGGAAAGGGGAAAAATAGGCAAGATGAAGTAATCCAAAGCGGTAAAAGAAGCTTGGAAGAGAACAGTTCAGAGGAAGACAGGAGAGTTGTTTGCAAAAAGGCTGTGAGAGAGGAATTTAAAATAATCCTTAAATTCAGAAAGGAAGATGAGCATGTCAATGTAAGTCCGGTAGCGTTGTCTAGGGAATTGAAAAAGAAGCTAGGAGAAGTGGAAATAGCTAAGATTTTGAGAGATGGAAACTTGTTGGTAATAAGTAAATCGGAAGAACAGAAAAATAAAGCTTTGCGTATTGAAAGTATTTGCAAGAAAGTGATAAGTGAAAGAAGGATTCTGGGTGAGAGTAGAGTGACACGGTGGGTGATAACAGATATTCCTGTAGACGAAGATTTGGAAAGACTCAAACGAAATATTTATGGGGGTGAGGGGAGTAGAATAAAGAGATTTCTAAAAACAATTAATGGTGAAAGGGTTGATAGCTTGTCTGTGCTTCTGGAGTTTAAGGAGTCCGTACTTCAGGAAAAAGTTAAAATCGGATACATGAGCTTTCCAGTTAGGCCCTATACCCCTCCCCTGCTTCGCTGTTACAAATTCCAGAGGTATGGGCATATAGCAGCAGTGTGCAAAGGAAAGCAGAGGTGTCCCAGATGTGGAGGGGATCATAGATTTGAAGATTGCAGAGATAATGTGCAGGATAAATGTTGTAATTGTGGTGGCCAACACAGGATAACACGTGGTGGTTGTGAAGTCAGGAAGAGGGCGGTGGAAATTGAGAAAGTGAAAGCAGTTAATAACATAAGCTATGCAGAGGCAGTGAAGACGGTACAAAGACAAAGGGGAAGGGAGGAAACTGACAAAGTTAACCAATGTTCGAGATCAGAGGTAGGTCAAACAGAGAAAACTAAAACAGCACTGACAGTGGATAAGCTTATTGTGTTCATTGTATATGTAATCAATTCAAATCGATCAAGTCAAACACAAAACAGAAAATTAAATTAATTGTGAAGGGAGCTGAGAAGTTTTTGGGTATAAAAGATGTAGCCTGGGAGCATATCAATAAAAGACTTGAAGCAGATGGGAAGCCGGGAGGCTCAGGAGATAAGACTGATTATTCTACAGTGGAATGCAAGAAGTCTAATAGCAACTGTCCAAGAGTTTAAAGGATTCATTAAAGATCTTAAAAAGAAACCAGAAATCCTATGTGTTCAAGAAACCTGGCTTAAGCCAACATTAGACTTTGTTAATTAAAGGTTATGATAGTATCCGCAGAGATAGAGGGGAGGGCAGTGGAGGAGGATGTATAATATTTTTAAAGCAAGGAATACAATATAGAGTTTTTGGGAAAGGAACAGAGTTGGAATATTTAGTAATTGAAATTTGGACAAGAGAAGGAAATATCAAAATTGTTAACTTTTACAATCCATGTAAGAGGCTTTCAATAGATTTAATGGATGAACTTGCTGTACATTTAGGAAGGAAAGTGATATTTTGTGGAGATTTTAATGCCCATAGCACGTTATGGGGTAATTGTAATGATGACAATTGAATGGTGATTGAAGAGTTAATGGAGATTAAAAATCTAGTATGCCTAAATGACGGAAGTGGTACAAGAATCAATATCAGAACAGGCACAGAATCGGCCATAGATCTTACACTAGTGTCAGATTCATTAGCAGGTGTTTGCTCGTAATTACTCGTGAAGTAATTAGAAAAACAACTGGAGGAAGTGACCACTATCCTATAGTAAGTTAAGTAGGATTGAGTTTAGAAGAATATGATACTGGAGGTAGGTGTAATAGTGATCAAGAAATGGAAAAAATTGATATTAATGAAGATGTTGATAATTTAAATGTTTCTCTTTGCAAAGCTATGCTAGAGGCTGCAGAGAAGTCCATTCGGAAAAAGGGGGGTAAGAACAAAAAGTCTCAAAACAAAGCTTTTAGAATTTTGAAAAGGAATCACTGTTTTCAGAATCTTATTGAATATAGAAGGCTGCAAGCAAATGTAAGGAGAATCATAAAAAATGCAAAGAAGGAATTTTGGAGGAAAGTTTGTAACTCAGTAGGAAGGGAGACAGACATTGGTAAAATTTGGAGAATGATAAAAAGAATGAATGGGCTTAAGACAGAGTATGGGTATCCAGTCTTAAATGATGGTGAAATAACAGCAGTAGAGATGAAGAGAAAACAGATGCTGGCAAAAACCTTTGTTAAAATTCACAGTTCGGACAATATTAGTGAAGAAGGGAAAAGAGGAAGGGAAACTACGATAGCAGAGAATGAAGAGCTATTACAGCACAAGGAAGAAACTAATGACCTACTAAATATCAACGAAATTTCAAATTTTATTTATATAGCGTATTTTACAACAGTTGTCACAATACGCTTTACAGACAACCCTAGCCTAAACCCCCACAGGAGCAAGCCGAAGGCAGCAGTGGCAAGGAAAAACTCTGTGGCAGATGGGGAGAAACCTTGGAAGGAACCAGGCTCAAGGGGGAAATAAGCCATTTACAAAGACAGAATTGAACTGCTCTCTAAAGAAGATCAAGATGTCAGCACCAGGCAAGGATCAGATTTGTTATATAATGATAAACCATCTCAGTGAATCATCCAAGGATATTTTATTGGAATTATATAATCATGTTTGGGAGGGTGGGAAATTGCCACAAATAGGCTGTTGTAGTTTCAGTGCGCAAACCAGGAAAAGATTGCACAAACCCAGGGAATTATAGACCAATTGCTTTAACATCCAACATCTGCAAAATAATGTAGAAAATGGTAAATGAAAGGTTAACATATCATATAGAAAATAAAGGACATATATCCAAATACCGGAGTGGCTTTAGGAGAGGATGATATACCATGGATCCAGCTGTATGTTTAGAACATGAAATTAGAAAAGCACAGATAAACAGAGAAAGTGTAATGGCTTTCTTTTTTGATAGAGGGCATAGAAGGCATACAATATGATGTGGGGAGAAGGATTATTGATCAGACTTTGTAAATTAGGTATCAAAGGTCAAATATATAAATGGATTAAGGACTTCTTACTAGGAAGATTAATACAAGTAACAATAGGAAAGAGCTATTCAGGAAAATTTGTTGTTGAAAATGGAACACCTGAAGGAAGCATAGTAAGCCCTTTATTATTCTCCATATTGATAAATGATGTATTTGTGGGAATGGAGAATGAGATGGGGTTGTCGCTTTTTGCGGATGATGGGGCAATTTGGAAGAGGGGAAGAAATTTAGAATTAATTGTAAAGAAACTGCAGGGGGCTATTACGAAAGTAGAAGAGTGGTTATATAAATGGGGTTTTAAATTGTCAGTTGATAAGACAAAGACAATGGTCTTTACAAGGAAAAGAATTGGTGATGAGGTAAAACTAAAATTGTATAATCAAGAATAAGAGAGAATTAAACACTTTTAGGGTTATGGTTTGATGAAAGAATTACATGGGCTGTACATATTCAAAAATAGTGGACAAATGTAAGAAAGTACTAAATATAATGAGATGTTTAGTTGGAAGGGAATAGGGGGCAGACAGACCTGCTTTGAAGGCCATATACAGTGGATTAATTAGATCAATATTAGATTATGGTTGTGTAGTGTATGGATCAGCAGCAAGCTCATCTTAGTGTTAGGCTTTGAGATTATGTACAGGTGCATTTAAAACAACCCCAACCGCAGCATTACAGGTGGAAATGGGGGACATGCCACTAGAAATGAGAAGGATATTACTAAATTATTGGGTTAATTTACAGGGTCATAGTCAAGATCAACAAAAAGACACTTTAAAATCTTGTTGGGAAAAGGAGAGGAGGGAAACAAAAAGCTTTGAATGGACAATGACACAGAAAGCAATAGAACTTAAAGTAGTTCAATTAAAATTTAGTCCAACAGTACCATTGCCAGCAATACCACCTTGGATACTTCTGGACGCCACAGTAGATTAGATTTACATTATTAGAAATGAAGAACAAGGATAGGGAATTCATTTTTAATTCACATACCATACAGGCATATATTGATAGTTACCACAGTTATGTCCAGATCTATACAGATGCATCAAAGAGTTTAGTGAATAAAGTAGGAGTAGCATTTATTGTGCCAGAATTTTGTGTCAAAGTAGGGAAAAGGACCAGTGAGGAAGTATCAGTTAACACAGGGGAAATGCTTGCAATATTGTTAGCAGTGCAGTGAATAGAGGATATAAGACCATTGAGAGCAATCATTTGTTCAGATTCAAGTTCATCATTAGCCAGTTTACAGTACAGTCATTCAGACAGCAGACCAGATATTTTGACAGAAGTACAACAAACATTATACAGAAATCAAATGATGGGTCTTAGAGTAATATTTTTATGGGTACCGGCACATATTGGTATCAAAGGAAATGAGATGGTAAATGGACTGCATTTATATAGCGCTTTTATCCAAAGCGCTTTACAATTGATGCCTCTCATTCGCCAGAGCAGTTAGGGGTTAGGTGTCTTGCTCAAGGACACTTCGACACGCCCAGGGTAGGATTTGAACCGGCAACCCTCCGACTGCCAGACAATCGGTCTTACCTCCTGAGCTATGTCGCCCCTATGTCGAGATGGCAGATAAGGTTGCAAAGGAGGCCACAAAAAATAATCATACTGATTTGGTAGTTAGCTTAAGCAAGACAGAAACCAAGGGCATCATTAAGCAGAGATTGAAGGAAAGGAAAGGACGATAGTTTTACAGAGTTCAAAGGAAAGTGGGAGTAATGAGAGGGGCAGGAAGGAACAGAAGAGATTTGGACATACTGGTCTAAACAGTACACTATTCAAAACAGGTAAGCATAATACAGGCAGGTGCGACTACTGTGGGCAAGAGGAAGCAGTAGAACATGTTATGCTACACTGTCAGAAATATGAGGCAGAAAGCTGCTTCTCTTGCTGTTTCTCTGTAGGTGTGTGTGTGTTTGTGTGTGTGTAATTGAGCAACTTGGTGCTGATTTCTGAGGGAATCACATCAAAGAGATAGGAAATATGATCTGAATCGGAATAATAGGCCTAATAGGCAAATAATAGGCAAATTCGGGAGGAGAAAACATTCAGGGAGAATGCATTATTCGAGTTTTGCTGAATATGGTATTTGTATTTGGCACCATCTCTAGTAGTACACATAGCAAAATATGTAATAATTTACTTGTATGTTTTTCTGTACTCTAGAGTATGTAGTCTTTTGTTGCATGGGAATGGGATGACATATTACTATAATGATCATATTACTATTATGTTAATCTAGCACTTATCAGCACACAGTGGCTAACAGTTGTCTCTCACAACCAATGCGAACATATAGCAATATCAGGGTTTCCCCCAGAAAAGTTGTTAGGCCCGGTGGCAAGTATCTTTTGACAGGGCCCAGCGGCCCAGTGTGGGCCGGCAGCCAAGTGTCTTTTTGATGGGGGCCCGGTGCAGGCCAGCGACAGACTGATGGCAGCATTAAGGTAGGGCCCTATAGTTTCTGTGATAACAGAATAACGGACGGAATCGCGGAATTGAGAATTTACAAAAGCTATAACACAGATTCCATAGGGCCCTACATTAAGTCAGTGCTAAAAGCTGACTGGAGATTTGTAAATATGACTACGTAATGTGAATGTTGTTATAAATAAGTCATTTGTTCAACACACATTTTAAAAAATCAACAACTATTTACAGCATAGCAGTCTTACAAAGAATCTGACAACAATGTACAGTCTTGGAATGCTGTGGTTTCAACAACAACAAAATAAATTAAATTAAATTTAAATAAATAATATCAAAGTTTTTGCACTCTACAAAAAACTTGAAAAAAGTTCTGATTGGCTACTGATTCTTACAGCCTTGGAATGCTGGGCACATTTCAACAACAACAAAAAAATAAAATTAAAATAAATAATATCAAGGTTTTTAAATTTAAATTTAAATATCTCACTAAGATTTTATGTAGGTTTACTAGCTTAAGTAGACTATCCGATTTCACACTGCTTGCACTTAACATCGGGGGAAAGCGATGCTGCTTATATCTTAACTGTCAGTCAAGAGTAAGAGTGAAGAAATTTATTTGTGTATTGTTAATAAGAAAAACTATAATACCAATAATGACAATAACAAAAATGCAATAACAATAATAATGTTTATTATATCTGCTGGTTAATATTTAACAACAAATCTAAAAAGAAATAAGTTGATTAATATGGTTTAATTCTGGTTACGCCTAAACTCCCTATTCCTATTCCTTCGTCCATCTCCTCGGTCGCTTGAGTAATTCAGCCAGCGAATTGTGTAGCCCTCTACTTCTTTCTCACTGGCGGCCCTTGACACAGGGTTCTTTCTCGTTGCGTCTGTGAAAAAAAAGTAATATGAAATATTCCTACTAGGAGTGCCCACGTTTTTCGACTGGCCAGCACAAAGCGCTGTAAGGGGGAGGGTCAATGAATGAATTAATTTGATGATTAAAAAACACATAACACTGCACTGCAGTCATTACATAGCCTACATTAAAAATCACCGAGGATGAAAACACAATAAAGTCCGAAGGCTTATTTCCATTGCGGTCCTCTAGTAGGCTATAACACTTAACACACTACAAGATAAAAGCAAAACAACAAGACAGTAAGCGTATAATTAGCAGGCGGCGGGGCAGCTATGTGAACATGCTCATGCTTTCTTGGTCATAAAATTTAAAATTTAAATTGCTACATGGTACTTTAACGATTTCTTTTAGGCCACTTTAAACGTGCTCTGTGAAACACGCAATTTCAGATTTGTGGGAAGATTATTCCACTGTAGGCTACTGCTGCACTGTAGAGAAATGTGTTTTTGCCCATTAGGCTATTGAATCGAAAACGTATGAAGTTTGTAAACTACCTATCTGTCAGCCAAGCGTGGATTTGGCGCATAAAATATGAACGACTAGGCTACATATACAAATCATTTGTGTTTTATATAGCCCTTTCTTTAAAAAATCACATTCATGGTAATGGACTTTTTAATTTTATAATAGCATGTCAGAACTTATGTATTGCAAAAACGTAATTTATATTTGTGGTACTTTATTTTGGCAGAAGTCTTGTCTTTTCAGACATGCAAAGAGGTTTCTGGGAGATATGCATCTTGTTGTCACGTGTCTTTTTACTATGTGATGATCTAGTGTGCAGCTTTTGGCGGTAAAATTTTAATGTCCTCTAGAGTCTATGGTACTAGCTAAGTGAAGATGAGACGAAAGAGGAGTCCTAGCCATAACAAAGCGAATTTAAATGCCTTATGCATGGATGGATTTTCAAAAAAGCAGTCTCGTCTCAACTATGGTAAACGTCTGACCACAACATTAAATAAATGGCCTTCCCCGCTGACTTGCTGTCATTCTAACCTGCCCTGGACTGTGTTGCACTGGTTATACGTAAGTTTCGTGATAAAGTTTGTAAAATCGTTATAGCGCCGTTTTGGATTTTAGAGCCGTCATGGGTATGCCTGTAGCTAGTAGATTTTGACCGTGCTTTAAAAATTTTATGAAACTGCATGGAAACACATGGAATGTAGCCCACATAAAGTAAAACTGTTTTCTGGAGAAGGTTTCGACTAGCGGTTACAATTCATTTGGATGTCTCCTCGTGACAACCGAATGGCTACAGAATTTCAAAATAACGGGTATGGTTATTTAGCTAGCCTCCTTCAAACAAAATTGGACATGGTTTCGTTTTATTTACTCATAATTAGGGGTACTTGTAACGTTTAGTAGCTTACTATTCCGTGTAAAAGCTAGTTTGTATGTTTGTGCAACCCATTTTGGTTTGGTACTTTAATGTAAAGCGGGGCTGCCCGACCGTGTTCCTGGAGTTCTGCCATGCTGTAGGTTTTCATTTAAACCCTAATTTGGCACCCTTGATTCTACTAATTAGCAGCTCAACAAGCTCTCTCTGTTGAATAGAGGGTATGCACATGACGTCACAGTAGGTGGACGTCACTGCGGTTACACCCACTGAGTGGCAGAAACTACTACTGAGTGATAGCGTTAGCGTTCAGCTTGAATGCCGTGAAAACACAAAAAACACATCTAAAATGAGAGCTGTTGACTGTACAAATAGATTCACCAAGAAATCGGAGCTATCTTTTTTACAGACTGCCGAAAGCTAAAGAAAAGAGAAGCAAATGGATTGCTGCAATTCGCAGAAACAACTGGAATCCAGGCACTGAAACGTGGATTTGCGGTTGTCATTTTGTGTCAGGTAGCTATGTTGGATTTTTGGGTAAAATCAAGCCTAAAGTTATGTAGGCTACTGTATTGACTACTCATCAATTAAATATTTAGCATCTTTCATTTATATGTAACTGTAAAGTTTTTGTCAGCATTTATTAAAAAACACCCATGATGATGAGCCTTGTGTTCTACAAACAAAGGGGGGATGGTGTTGAGAAGACACCCAAATGGCCTGCTGCCGGTGACACCCCTTTGATCTGTGGCTATTGTATATCCTTACAAACAGTGATTGAATTGTATATTCTTACAAACGGTGATTGATTGTAGCCATTTGCCTCTAACAATAGGAAGCAGTTACAGAATATGCGTGTGTGAATGTGTGTTCAGATGAGGTTAAGACACAGGAAGGAACTTAATTGTTGAAACCTATCATTGGTTAGATAGTAGGCTATTAGCTAGCCAAGCATATAAATTATTAAGGTATGATTTTACCCAAAAATCCAACATTCCTGACACAAAATAACAACCGCAAATCCACGTTTAGGTGCCTGGATTCGAGCTGTTTCTGCAAATGGCAGCGATTAATTTGCTTCTCTTTTTTTAGCTTTCGGCAGTCTGTAAAAAGATAGCTCCGATTTCTTGTTGAATGTCCATGGACCACTGGTTCTTTGGTAAGTTGTAAGCAGAGGTGGGTAGTAATGCGTTATATTTACTCCGTTACATTTACTTAAGTAACTTTTTGAATAAATTGTACTTGTAAGAGTAGTTTTAATGCAACATACTTTTCACTTTTACTCGAGTATATTTGCGAAGAAAAAATGTTACTTTTACTCCGTTATATTCGGCTACATACCGCTCGTTACTTTTATTTTTTATCCATTTTTTATTCAATGCACGTTCTGTTTGTTTCATTCTCTCAGAGAGACTTCAGCCAAAGAGGCTGACTGGTCTTTGCTTTGGCTCTGTCACAGCCCCAAATGACTCCGTTTCACCAATCAAACGTAGCCAGTCACAGCACACAGAAGGATGAGTGGGCGACAACAATGGCTGAAACAACGGCGGGTGATTCGTAGGAGGCAGAACACCCCTGGCCTCACGTTCAAACTATGTTTTACTTACAGACTACCAAAAACAGTAGTTACATTATGCGCTGCCTTCTTTGTCTGCCTAGAAATGTGGACATTTCAGCCTACAAGAACTCAACTTCGAACTTGAGAAAATATGTGGCGGTAAGTTGTAGGTTAGTTTTGGCTGTGGATAGCTAACTATTTGACTGAGTGGTCATTTATTGTCTTGGACAATCCGTTTGTGAAATATACGCGCATTTGCCTCGGTACCTTCCAAAATAGCTGTGCCTAATACCACAGGCGTTGTTTACAGCGGTGTCGCCCTTTTTAGTACAGTCTGGCTTGATTGACAATTCATTTATTCAGTAGGTGAGAGTATAAGCTTTCTAACGATGTATAACATGTCTAATTCTGCTTTTGGAATAGCGTTTTTTAGGTCACCGTAACCAAATTTTTTTTATCATCGCATTCACTTATGCATTCACTCTGTGGTGGCAGTAAAAGACGCAGCATGAAACGTGGTCAACTATTATTAGTAATTTCTTGGGAAATACTATTATTATTGAGGACTTCTGGGCATAGCTAAGCCGCATGTTTGCTGATAGACCTAGCTGACATTGTTTTCTGGAGCAAATCAGAAGCGGATTGAACTGTATTGTTGATTTACTGTCTCTGTCTCCATCTACTGAACACAGATAAGATTTCATCATTGCTATGTAAGTAGGCTATTATTGCTCAAAATACTTCGGTTATATACGTTATTTTTGAAATTGAGTGTGTTTAAATAGGTTACTGGTATTAATGTGGATATTTCACACTGTAAGGTAAGCGTTAGTTAGTAGTGTAATAGTTTTTGTGAAGCATGCAACAGTCATGACGTGAGCGCTGGAACATTGCATAGCATACATAAGTTTGTTTACGCTAAACCGGAAGTTCTGTACATATTCCGCGCAAGGCATCATGGGACTTTGGAATATTGTGGATAAGTGCATCATAAGGTACAATAATGGTGTGACAAAGCATTATGTTCTCCACATATAAAGTTTCTGTTTGAATTTGAGCAGGCTCCTCTTTGTTGTGATGATGAGTCTATTTTGGATAAATATAGGCTTATAAAGATAAATCCCCTGTAGCCTCATTGATATTTTTTGTCAACGGAGGGTTCACCCCAAGAAACTGATGAGGTATACAGACTTAATAGAGTACAACAGAAAGCGAAAATCCTCCTCTTCTGACGAACCTCCTGTGTATTGTTTTATTTAAAGGGATATGATTTAGGCCATATTTGAATTTGCACGTGGCTATTTTATATTTTGTTTATTTCTATTGGACAAGCATTTACAATTTTATATTTTGGACATTTGGATTTTTACGTTCATCTTGCTCTGCTTATTTCAACATTAAATCAGTATGAAGTAACTCAGTACTTGAGTGGTATTTTCACAAGATACTTTTTTACTCTTACTCAAGTAATTATTTGGATGACTACTTTTACTTCTACTTGAGTCATTATTATTTTAAAGTAACAATACTTTTACTTGAGTACAGTTTTTGGCTACTCTACCCACCTCTGGTTGTAAGGATCACCCGTCGAGTCCAACTGCCTTTAATTTAAGCAGATAATCGTTTGTTTTACTCCCGGTTTTGCAGTTTCCTATACTAAAGGCATCCATGTGGCAGCATGTTTAGCCACTCAGTCCCAACTGAGGGGGCGTATACCAGTGGAAAAGTGATGTCATACCCTCTATTTAGAGACCCGCACCCCTACGACGGAGATTTGAGAATAAGGTTGTAATATTACGAGAATAAAGTCGTAATTGAGAAAAAAAGTCATAATAGTACGAGAATAAAGTCATAATTTAATGAGAATAATATAGTCATAATATTTCAAGAAAAAAAGTCGTAATATTACGAGAATAAAGTCGTAATTTCACGAGAAAAAATCATAATAGTACGTGAATAAAATCGTTAAATTTTGAGGAAAAAACATTATTTTTAGGAAAATATATTACCAGCAACCAACAAAACGGGCGAGAGGACAGTCTAATGGCAGCCTGAGCCTGAAATTTCCTCCAAGTCCGTGTGGTTCTTTTTTCGGAATAGAAAAGTTTCTTACACAATTTTTTCAAAGTCCTCTTATGATAATGTGGTGATGTGCTAAAAGATTAAGTAGGCTCTCGTTATTTGTGAAACCTATAGCCTACTAAAGAATAACTTCACAAGATGCTCCACGTTCCTCATTTTAATGCAGGCGACAGGCTGCTCTTCTGATATTCCCCGCGTAGCCTAAAATTACGACTTTATTCTCGTAATATTATGACTTTTTTTTCTCGTAAAATTAAGACTTTATTCTTGTAATATTACAATGTTATTCTCGTAATATTACCACGTTATTCTCGAAATCTGATTTTTTTCCCCCTCAATGTGGCCCTAATGCCCGATCACACATTACCGTTATTTCTCATTATTTCGCAGACATACCCAGCACTTGACTCGTCATGGTTAAGTATTTCACTAAATCGCTCCCACACGGAACTTTTCTACCCTTCCTTTTTTTCTAAATTCTCCTTTTTTAATTTTCTCTCGGATCTTTTTTGCCTCCATTTCTGCTTAAGACAAATGGACGCCGCAATTTGCGCACTGAGAGTCTAGTCTGCTAATTCGTGCCTGACGAAAAATTGAGCTTAATATATGTTCACATTTTAGAGAATGTCATTAATATTTTCCTCCTTAATGATTTCACCCACTCAAACCATCCGCTTTTAATCATAATGTTAATTTTTATGACTCGGCCGCCCGATCAGCGGATTAACCGCGGTTCCCGCAGATGTAACTGTGATCCGCGCATCACTAATACACACATTCCTTTTTTTTCCCCCACCCACATTCATCGAAGAAGAATATCACGGTCAGAGCCAATCAGAGGCAGAGTAGAGGCGGGTCTTCGCAGAATGCGGGTAGGAAAAAAATAACGCCACACATATACACACACAGAGACAGACCTGCTAAATGTCAGGCGCACCGGTGCGACCAATGAAAATGTTTAGTCGCACTTGACAGACTTTTGGTCGCATGTGCGACCAAAATGGTCGCACTCTGGCACCTTGCTCATCAATATGGAGTGACCCCTAGCGCTGATCTCTGTTTAGATATGGATGCCTTGTTCCTCGTGTTGATTTTATTCAGATGGGCACTGGACATATGCAGAGATAATGCATACACCTTGTATCAGAAATCATTAAGTTGTGAAACTGTGCTTTTTACATGTAATGGACAGCTCATTGATTTCATACACTCACCTGAGTGACATGCATCTGATATTCTGATGTCTTCACACACAGTGCAGTGGTGGGTAGAGGCAACCTTGCTGTGTGATTTGCTTGAAGAACCTTCACTGGACAACTTCCTTTAATATGGTATCCTGTCAACCTCAGCACCCATTGTCAACTACAAAATCATCTGGCTGACACTTTATTACATCACATGATTATGATCACATGCGCCACTGTCATAATTGATTGACTCGACCATTGAAAGTGAATCTCTCATTGTCTCACAACCAATCGGGTTTAGAATTTAAAACGTGAGTTATACTTACTCCTAATCTGAAGTCCTCAATGTGAAATGCAGGATCAGCTTTAATTTACAATCTCATAAATTGTTCACACGTGTCACAAATCAAATTATAAGTAACTTTATATGCATGATGCATATTAGGTCCTTGGTTTGAATATGAGCTGACACTTGTTACGTGCTCATAATACAAGTTGTAACTACGGAGCTCCCGAAGTCTTGAAAAAATTTTTTTTTAAATATTGTGTGCACAAGACATTATCCTGTTTGCACAAGATAGATACGAGATCCGTCTTCTGTGCATAAGATCTGTATCTTGTGGGAACACCTTATATTTGAATATTCAAAGCCCTGACCCTTGCCTACACTGCCGCCAACAGGACAGCCCCCATCTACTTGCAGGACATGACTCAATTCTATGTGCCTGCTCGACCACTCCGCTCTGCAGCAGCAGGGCGTCTTGTAACCCCTCCCACCCGCCCAAAGGGATCACAGAGCTTCTCCACCCTAGCTCCCCAGTGGTGGAACGAACTCCCCGTCCCTCTCCGAACCTCCCCCTCACTATCCATCTTCCGCCGTGGCCTGAAGACTCATCTCTTCAGACTATACCTAGAATAACCACCACCATGCTGTGTATATATATATATATATATATATATATATATATATATATATATATATATCCTTGTCACTTGTTACATGTTGCCCCATCCCTGCACTTCTTGGTAAATTGTATTTGTCCTAATACTCTAGCTTAATCTTCTGCCTAGTTTGGCTTTGCAGATGTTAGACCAGGATAGTGTTCATTGTTCTCAGCTAGAAATAGCTGTACAAAATAAGTCATTGTACCTTACTGAACCCGTGTTCAGCAGTTGTCTACGATCATGAAAATGCACTTCTTGTACGTCGCTTTGGATAAAAGCGTCTGCCAAATGAATGTAATGTAATGTAATGTATATTTGAATATCAGTATTTCATAAGGAAATAGCTATAAACACTTGTGAAATGGCAATGGACGTTCAAATTGACTGTCATCTTGCCTGTATGCTTTGATCATTTTGAACGCGTTTATGTTGCCTACTAACTGGCAGCACCATTAGATTTTTTTTTTTTTAGTTATTTGTCTGCTGTATGACTTTTGCTAGTCATACGGCATATTCTGTTAGCTAGCTACAATCCAGTCATATAAAATTGTGCAAAGTAATTCAAAGATTGACAATGATGAAGTGAAAACTGACTGCAAATGAAGTGTTCGTGATGTTACAAGAGAGTCACAGATAGCTAGAATTGGCCAAAATCCAGAGTCTCTTGCCATCTGGGCATTGAGGTAATTAAGCCAAACATTGTAGACAGTGCAACTACACGTGAAGTGACTAAAAGCCGGACATTGAAAGCATTTCATTTTTAACTGTAAAATAAAACTAGTAGCACTGCAAATTGATTTCTCAGACCAACATACTTCTGTCTTTATTCCTTTACAATGACAAGACAAGCAGGTTGCGTGCAGTTCACTGTTTATGTCCTTTAGAAAAGCGAAGAAAAACTAATTGACAGATTGTATTAACTATGAATGTTTATAATCTGTCAGGAATATTATTGATATATGCTTCAACACTAAGTTAAATGTTAATGTTGAGTGATAGCACACTTTTTTAAAGTTTGTTTACTATTACTGTAGATGTTGATAATATTGTTATCATGATATGTTGTTCCAAGATCATCATTTTATGAAAATGTGATATCATGACAGCCCTAGTTGGAACAGTACGGTCTGTGATAAATGTATCTAGCTCACATGGTTATGCAGTCAGTCCCTTTTGTATAGTTGATACAAGCAATGTTGAATAGGACAAAATGCATCATATATAACCTGAAAAAAGAAATATAATCTGGATATCAGCATGTTGGAACACAGATACATACAAATCCACACAACCACCAACAAGTACAAAAGTGATGAAACCATTGCAATGCACCACAGTTTATTATGCATACAACACCTTAGGACTCAGTCAGATCTTATGTTTCACATACCCCAAGCCTGTTACTCCCCCCCCCCCCCCCATCACATATCTTGGCAAACCTACCAATTTCGTAAATTTACCTGCATGACTTCGAATGAGTGCTACCTCTTCTTCAACAACTGGGCTTGAAAACTGGCAAATTACATTGCATTTCTGACATTATAGTATTGGCACACTACTACTTTCAGCAGTCCTCAGTATAAGTGTTTCTCATTGCATGTTTTAGATCTCTTCCTGCTGGAACATATCTGATCCAGAAAATCAAAAGCTTTCTAATTATCAATTAGCAATCACTTCCACCTGGGATGCTCAAAGGAAAGAGCATTTCTGGAATCTAGAATCCTCTGATGGATGAACCCTTTATACCTGTCTGCAGACTGTTTCCAGACTGTTACTTGGGATTATTTAGCCAGTTATCACTCAAGTTGTTAGCTTTGAAAATAATAAGTTGGCTCAGCACTAAACCATCTCTCCGCCAGTCCATCACTACCGCATAAACAAAAAAGACTTGTGTGTAGAAAACAGCTTAAGTCGGTAACATCAAAGTCTAAAAACGCACAACCTGACTGGAATATTTGAATTGTCACCCCTCATTTTATAATGTCAACATTTTCAAACATGTTTACCATGTGTTTTGAGCTCTTCACAAATAAGAAGGTCAACTTGTGGGGAACACTCCAGCCCCATGCAATAGTGAGGTATAACGTACTGGGAGTACTTTAAAGTTTCTTGAAGTTGCCTATGGTGTAAAAACTTCAAAAGCTGTAAACATTACTGAGAAGACTATATATTGTAACAATATATTGGTACATTACTAACAGTGCACTTTAATTTTCTAATATTAGGAAATTCAAGTAATGAGAATATCTGTGTGTGGGAACACCTACTGATGTGCAAATGCAGTCAACACGTACATAGGTGAAGTGAGATGGTGAACATATAAATAAGTTACAGCACAGCAATTCTAGTTTAATAGACAAAGCCGCACGACTGTGGTAGGTCCATGTGGTCTATCTACAAATAATATAAAATTTAGAGCCCGACGGTTATATCGGCCATTATTTGACTTTTTTGACGACATCACGATTGGCAGTTATGCAGCCGATGTGTCCCGATTTTTAAATAAGTATAATAAACAAAAAAAACATTGATTATTTATCTGTACTTGTCTGTTCGAACGTTGTAATAGCTATTTACTAGAATTATCCAGTAGAGGGAGCTCTAATACAAGTGTGAACTGCAGCAGTTGATGCGCTAAGATCGACTATAACCGCACAAGTGCTAAAATATTTAATTGAATTGAATCACTCATTAAAAGATATTACTCCAGTCCTAAAGACGGAGTGTTTTTACAAGTCAATTCTCTGATCCTGTAATTGTCCAAGGCTGCGTTTCCGAGTTTCGATGTACCTTAACGTTTTACGTTTTAAGGTTTCTAAGGTATACCTTTAAAAGGGAAATCGCTTTTTTACGAGTGTTTCCCAGACTATACCTTAACAGTTCCCTTAAGGGACACTTCCAAAGGTACATCGTAAGTTGGAGCTGGCCTTCACTGTGGTGCTGAAAAGTTTATCAATCGATGCCAAGCGAATCGATTGTCTCACTTGTAAAGGCTTATGAATGACGTTTTAATATAACAAGTGTTGTCATAATCATTTTACATCAATCTAATATTGCAGAAGAGGAAGCTATACCTACTAAAGATCATCTGCTAATCTCTTTAAGAGCCAAGACGAGACCTTGTGATAGTTTCAATAAATACGTACATATAGGCTACAAAAGATAAAATAAAGAGCATCAATCGGGAATTATAAGCCATAGTCTCAGACTTCTTGGAAGCCCAGTAAAAAGGATATTGGCTACATATGGGTGAATTATTTTGTTCTTATTGAAACAAAGTTCTAATGTTAATTTGTTTTTGTCACACAATATATATCGGCAACTGTAGCAGCATATCCACTGATTCCCGTGGACGTTGCAGTGCAAAAATGATCGTAGATAAAAGGCAAAAGTGAGTCTGTGGAAATTGATCATGATTAATTCTATACCGGGTATGCCTTATGAGTAGGCCTACCTGTTAAAGTGATATGTTCATCCGCCTTGGTTTGCTGTTGGATAGTCTTAAGTTTAACCAAGAATATCATTATTGGGTTGTTTACCGAAAATCGGAAAACAACATGATAAAAAAGAAATGGTCGGTAAGGTTGATATTTACCCAGTGCTACTTTGTTTTATATAGGAGGCGTGAGCTAAAGGAAGGGGATGTAGATCATTTGGCTATGTTTATTCATTATGAGCCACCGTACCTGTATGAGTGTTTATGGCTAGGCCAATCAACGTGCTCTAGTTCCCTCTAGTTCGGTCATGCAAGTAGGCTCACTCCACGTTGGCTTTGCTCACACTGGTTTTATATTTTTAATAAAACTGCGGTTTGTTCCAAGTCAGTGTGATCATTGACTCACACACAAACGAACTAATTTCTACAGGGTATGCAGTCAGAAAATCCATATCCTCAGTTAGCTCCACTACATATATAAAAAAAAAAACGTATTTATTTTTTCCACAAACTGGATTAGTATTATGGAGAGGCCCTGTACTTAATTACCATCATGATGGGAATAGACAGGTGAAACTACAACATTCTCATGACGTGCTATGCACAGAAACGTTGACTGGATAATTAATTTTCGTAAAGTTAATATTAAATTGTATGTCATTTTCGCATGCAGATGTTCTACTAGATGCGCACTGTAGTAGCCTACAACTGTCGATTTGAAAAGCAAAATGTTGGCATAATAAGGTTAAAACTGACAGGATGAGCGGAGCGCGTCGCAAAGGGACAGCTTACGAGTGCCTCAGACCACCCTTTTAAAGGTATACCTTTCAGAAGGTATACCTTAGCTAAGGAGGCGATGGGAAACAGCTCGAGAGCTAAAGGAAGACCTTAAGGTAGGCTATACCTTACGACGCACGTAGCGCTAAGGAGACTCTGGGAAACGCAGCCCAAATCTCTCCACATCGAAGTGTCCCGTCGTAGTGAGATTTAAGTTGAGTTTTTACAATGTAAACAACCTCATTGGCAACGACCAAAACTAGTAATATTTCAGTAACCTTAGCGTTAGTTCCATCAAGCAGCTACTGTCATCTTTCACTAGCCCACTTTAAGAAAGAGCTTACCGACTATTAGGCTCCCGAAGCAGCCTACACAGCCAAGTTGTCCCCGATTGTGAATAATTCTTCTGGGACTATTAAAACGGGGTAACATCGTGCAGGGTTTATGTCACGAAGCGTCATGTTTGTTCAGTTGTGTCTGCTTAGGCGTATATACTTGTGTAGTAAGGCGGAACTAATATTCATCCCGTTGTGTCAGGTAGGCAGCTTAAGGTGAGCTACATCTGTGCACCTATGATATCCGCCTTCCATGATGGAGGCATATTCTCTCTTTTGTTTGACCGAGATGCTGTGTTTGCTGGTGAATCTCGTGTATGGCGGGCATATTGCAGCCTACGCTTTTAAACTAATATTTCAATTGAAATCGCTCATATTTCTTTGATGGTTATATGAACTGAACAAGCATTCCGTTCATAGACAGACAAACCTTAATTGGTTATGTTGATGGATGGGCAGGGTATGCGTAAGCTGACGCTACACATGTATTTTAATTTTATGTTTATTTGTTTTGTGATAATTCAAATGTTTGATTCCTTTGGCTTGCGATGTTTCATGTACGCTAATGATGCGATACAATGTTAGAACGTAACTAATACCTCACTGTTCAACTGTAGTGCCTGAATGCTGTTGGTCGCGGGTCGGACGGCTGTTGTGTTAGGGTTGTCGTCGCCTTCTATTGGGGGTGAGTGGCAACCTTAAATGTGAACATACATTGGCAGTACATGTATTGTATTTTTGTATTTTATAATATTTGAATTATGCTTATACTGGTGATATTTATTCTGAGCACACATTGTAGACCTGTGATTTTAACTATTGTTAATTGTGGTAATGTTGTTTCTTTTGTGTGCCTACAGACTGTGTATGCCGCTGCTTTAGTCTTACTGTGTCGATGCAGATGGGTCAAACTTTAATTTATATTTTGTAAACCGATAGCACTGGTGCACTTTTACTCTCCTTGAGATACGGCATTACGGCAATTTAAACCACTTTCTAATTTGTGTGAGGCTTACGCCGATCTATCTTAAAGAGACAGTACAAAGCGCATTGCTCAGATACTAGGCACCATTGTCATGTTTTTTTGTATCCAATTTGCCTCTTAAATACTCTTAAACAATTTTGTCAGTAATAAACTTTGCTACTTTTTTGTGGCTGTTTGCCTATTAAGAGGTCCAGGACCTGCATACTGTATATTACAAGTAATTGAGTGTTACACTTGCCAAGCATTTCGTGATACAATGCATGGCTTTTTACTGCAACAGTTTTTATTCCAAAATGAGCAACAACCAATTAGCTGGTTTTCACCCCTGTAACTGGCACATTTTATAATATAGGGATGTTCATTCTTTATCTGAAAAGGGCTGGCGTGGGAGCAGGTTTAAAATAATATTTAAAAAAACTAGGATACCTGAATCGATTTATCGATGATCCTATGTCTTGAAGAATCCCTTGAATCAGGTGTCACAGTGCTGGAATAAAGCAAAGACCTCCAGCTAAACGAGCCCTTTTTGGAGACTGGACACCCCTGGCATAATACAACTCTGCTTAAACAGACAGTCGGTTGCCATGTCTAAACCGCTGCGTGAACGAATGTGGCATAGAACTCTGTTGTAATAGTTACAACACCACCACACAGGAGGTCGTTTCCCAGATCAGTTCCAGATAAAAACCAGATGAGATTTTTAATGAGTCAAAAGGTGACACTCCACCGGATCTGGACTCGAGTCTGTTTACAACTGCGACTGTGCGCCGAGTGTGCCGACTCAAAAATGGCCTCGGGCCAGATCCGTTGGCTATCTGGGTACTCTGTAGCCACATCTGTCCAAAATGTAAACAAGTCAGGCAGTTTTCACGGTCGGGAAAAATTTTATGACAACGTTGTCATGCACATCAATGTCATCAAGCTAACGTTATTAATAAACAAGTGAAGTTGTTATTTCGATGGCGATTAATGTTACAATATATCGAACGTTACATTCATGCTACTATTTTAACGTTACCTACACACTGCTTAATTAATATAAAAATAATGTAGGCTACTTACCGACGAGATGAAGTGATAACGCAGTTTGTAACAAGGTTAGTTAGCCTACTAAATAAGAAATGGTGGCTTGCTAGGTAACGTTAGCTTGTGATAGTTGGAAGAGTCAAGTGTTGAACGTCACTACGCACAATAAGGGTAAAGAACACTGATCTCAGACCAAGCGGCCAAAACCAGACTTCGTTTTTGAAGCTCATTTCCTGGTCTTGTTGTTCCTGGTTTCTCACTAGCGCCAATGCGGTTGGCTCCAGTTTTCATATCCGGTTTCCATGTAAGTCTACGGTACAAATGCGGTCAAAATACAAAGTCAATTTTTTTTCTCACAAGAACAAATAGTCACAATATGTGTATTTTATCCTCTTATGAATGATTTTGTGATTTATTTCATGATTTATTTCGTCATTTGGGCACTGTTATAATATTTGTTGTGGACCAATGAGGTACAGTTTGCGTCACTTCCTGATTACTGCAGAGGACTAAGCTACAGTAGGGACTACAGTCTATGGTCACTGGGATGGGAGGTGGCGCCTCTTGGCCTTGACATTGCGGTTCTGACCACGGTCCACCTGTGCGAAGTCAGAAAATGCAGGCATCCCATTTCGTAGTGATTTCATTATGGCGTGTGCTATTTACAGCTGCACTAGACGACCATAAAATAACCCTCCTCTGAAGTTTTTTCGGTAGCCGAGTCATTTTTACTATTTCCTTTGGCCTACTTAACCAAATAATTAGTTGGCAGAAAGTGTAATCAGCTTGCTATATTTGGTAGTCCAGTAGCCTATGCTAAAACAGTTCGCAACTTCGGCTACCAAGCCATTTGACTAGCTAACTAACCCTAACCGGCAAACATTCAATCTGTCAAACGTGTTTGATGGCTTGTCAGTCGTGTACATTCCGTAAATGTCTACCTGGGCCATGCTTCATGGATGTGACAAAGCTACTATAATCCCAATTTTGGGATAAACGCTGCAAAATTTTCAGTTTCACAAAGCGAATTAAGAGTCTCAATGTTTTTTTGCTGAATAACATACAACATATGATGAAATCACACACACAGAATTTAACTAAATTAACCATCTTTGTAAGACTGCATTTAGAAAGGAACATGTTTTTAGCCTTTAATGAGACCGACAAGGGCATTTAAGACAGTGGTTCTCAGAATCGGTCCTGGGGGCTCCTTGCGTATATTGGCTTTTCTCCATTGGTTTTGATGATTTACAAGAAAAGAATATTAATAACCTAATAAAAATTAGAAATTCAATGTACATTATTTTTGTCTTCATGCACCAGGTGGAAAACTTGCTCTTCAAAGTGCGTTGTCATATTTACACGCCTGTAGATCAGTTATTAAAATACTTGGTAGATTTGTTAATCACCGCTGACAGTGTTAATTTTTATTCGGTAGAAAGTGACTTGCAAACGATCGGTTAGCTAGCGTCACCCAGCAAGTGAACACCACAAACGGCGATGGAGTAGCTAGTAGCAGTTACTGGCTCATTAACTGACTGTGGCGAAAACCTACAAAACTTAGCCAAGTCAAATCACCAGTAGCCTACACATCTCTGATTGATTGACCATCAGTGTAGTCAATGTTCTTCCCCTGTGGTTCATATTGCTAATGCGTGAGCTAACCACGGATAGCCTACCTAGCTCACTGGCAAGCTGATATGCTAGCTAAGCATATTCGTTTTGCTGAGAAACATAAATTGAAGATAACTGAATATAATTGTATTATTAATGTCATACATTTAACGTTCTTACATGACACAGTACAGTCATGGATGGAAATTAAACTCTGTAAACATTTGATAATATGCTTTAAAACAACGGCAGACAGTCAGCTAGCCTCAAGTTCTGCTGTTCCGCAATCGTTCGTTCAGGTTGATGGGCTTTTCCGCACCAGACTGTCAATCACATTGTAAAAATCACAGAACCGCGTAACTCTATGGTTTTGGCTCCAAATCGACAACATGGCCGCGCCCGCCATTGAGCTTCAAAACGTGTTTTATAGACCCACGAAAAGTCAATGGGTGACGTCACAGTAGCGTTGTCTATATTTTTTACAGTCTCTGTTTGGGACACTGTTGTCATCACCCTGCGCCGCTACTATCTTTTGAATATCTGTCGCACAATAACGGAAATTGCGTTTGTTATTGATGTGGCGAAAAAGTGACGTTGTTTTTGGTCCCTGATAAAATATTTTTTGAACGTTTTGAATCTGTACATGTATATGTGAAATTCTCGGTTAAATATTGGTTCATATTGGCATCGACCAAATGTATAGCAATATACTGTTCAAAAATCTTTTATCAGGGACGGAAAATTACGTTTTGCTTGAGTTGCAATGCTGGTACCGAGATCAGCTAGCTTCTTAGCTAGCAAGCAGCTCTCTGGAGAAAAACCGTTAATGTTACACTTGGCACGCTAACGAAAATTGGTGACACTTTTGTATCGAATATGCAAATATAATTCATGATTTGACAAAACTATGGACAACTTGCATTTATATTAGCAGCTACTGCTCGCTTGTTCCAACCGCCATCTTTGTTGAAATAAACCGTAAAGCTCTACCGCAGTGTATTGTGGGATGGTGGGCTTCTGGATAGTGTACATAGCGTGTACCCTACATTTTGCAGTACATTGTGGGGCAGAAGTAGTTCACTATATAGTGTGCTACAATTCTGTTTCTCAGATGGGACACTACAAAATGGCTGATGCCAAAACTAGTGCACTATATAGGGAATAGGGAATGATTTGGGACGCAGCCTTCGTCTCAGACCTGCTTTCCTACAGTGCATTCATGTTTTAACCAACAGATGTCGCTGGTGAGCTTTTAAACCGAGCCGCCCCACTGTAACTGTAGTTTAAAAAACATCTTAAAAATACATAATTTAAAATTTAAAAAAAAAAAAATTCCCTGATGCTTAGGCCCGGCGGCCTTGCAGTACACTGGCGGAAACCCTGAATATCAAAAATGTGACAACATAAATAACTGAAAAGTTACAAGCAACATTACGTACATGTTCATACATATCCTAGCTAGACTTCATGATTCATGTTTTTCTGACCCACTCCCCAAAGAATTTGCTTTAGCCATGCTGATGAGTTGGCAAAAGTAGTAAAATTAGTAAAATCTTCCGAAAACCAATGGAAAAAAACAATTATGCCGCAAGGAGTGCTTGTATATTACAGCATCATGTTGAATCACAAAGCTATGCTGAAGAAACCACTCACTCAGACATGTGGAGCACTCACTCTTTGTAATAAAATTCAAATGAAACATTCCATATACATGGCATGGTAAGGTGAATTAAGCCCAGCTTTTTAAATCACAGTAATAGTAATAATATACAGGAGAGCTCATGGATTCCTAAAAGGGCAGTGTGGAGCCGCTTCCTGTCTGCAGCACATGACATGACATGATCGACGAACATTGAGTGAGTAGGCTACTATGCAATGACAGCGTGAGAATTTTCACCCTATTTTTCTTCACGCTCCTAAAAAGCTTTAAAAAAATCTAAATCAAAGTAAAATAATTGTGCTTGAAATTGGAAAATATAGCTGCAAAAAATGCGGAGGATATTGAGGAACTGGAGGCATTTATCGACAGCTACTCCTACATAGCCATGGTGAGCCAAGTAAGCCCGATGCAAAATGAGGCCGAGACGCACTTACCTCCAGTGAAATAGAAGAAGGATCAAACACCGACGAATTTACAGAAGCAGACCGTATCATGTCAGTCCTCCGATGTAGGAGCATGCGGGACAATCTTGTCTTCATGGGCATAAAGGAGGAGGAAAGGGAAACATTTGAATCATCGGAGCGCATATTAAAGGAATTTCTGAAGAAAGATTTTAAAGTAGCAGTCACCTCCGCCGAAGAAATGGCATTTGAATGAGTGCATCGGATGGGACTCAAAGAGCAGGATGCCAACAGACCTTGCCTGATTGTGGCAAAATTTTCTAACTTTAAGGTTAAGATTGCAATCCTAGACAGAGGACGCGAACTAAAAGACAAGCCTTACTCAGTGAATGAGCACTATCCACCGGAGATTGTGGAAAGATGGCGCAAACTTCTCCCAATAATGAAATGGCCTCCCGTCCACACGAAAACGGCGTTTTAGGTCACTGAAAACAAAGCTTTTTGAAAACGCCTTCCAAGGTGGAGATTTTTCAAAACTCCGGTTCCTCTGTCTTCGTGTGCACAAGAAAAACGGAGCTTTATGAAAACGCTGACATCATGACATCAACTCGCGCATCAGTTACAATGGCAATTGGTGTTTTGCGCATGCGGCAATCGTTTTAGCGTTTTGTGGACGGAGATATTTTTTTAAACGCCGGTGGTGTGGATAGGATTTTTTTTAACGGAGGGGGAAAAAACTACGTTTTCAGAAAAATCCGTATACGTGTGGACAGGGCCTAAATGTGGATAAATTATACATCAATGGTTCCGAGATCCAAACGTAACAGACTGGCTATAAGTATAAGTTTTTTTTATTTTTTCATCATGCAATGTTTGACACTTATTTCTGAAAATAAACTGAGCCAAAATAAAATAAATTGAATAGGCCCACGGCATGATTTTGCGAGTGCGGTGGGAACCTATATTGATTAATTTAGCCCACACACTTATTTTCTCTTGTCTCTCGTCTTGAATTGTATAGACAATGTTAATGCATATGGGCCTAACCCAGCAGTATTATCACATACTTTTTTCTTTTGTTCACACAAATTGGTGAGAAGGGGAAGGTATTGGGAGAGGGGACAGGGGACAACTGATAATGTACTTAATTCAGTGACCTTTTTATCTCTTTTTTCCCTTTCTTTTATGTCATATTCACATTGCCATATTTTACCCACTAGCGTAAAGAATCTCTTCATCTTAAACCTTAGTTCCTAAATATGGTAATTGGAGAAATTAGTATAGGGAGTTACAATTGCAATAGTTTAGCAGACCATAAAAAAGACAAGCAATTTTCATCCTCAAGATAAGGCATTTCATATTATCTGTTTACAAGAAACACATTCAGTACATGCAGATGAAGCTATTTGGGAGAAGGAATGGGGGGGACCAATCCATTTTTCTCATGGGTTAAAAAGCTCTAAAGGAGTTATGATTCTTTTCAGAAATAAACTGGATGTTGGGGTACAATCCTGTCAAACAGATTCTCAGGGAAAATGGATCATCCTAAATATATTAATTAATGATAAACAAATTGGTCTTATCAACTTATATGGTCCAAATAATGATGATCCACACTTCTTTGAGAATATTTATAATAATATACTGGGCTTACAAGCTACAAATGATCACCTTATCATGGTAGGGGACTACAATACTGTTCTAAACACTGTAACTGATCGTAAAGGAAATCATTCTACTAATTATCATCCACATGCATTTAAAGAGATCTTAAATATTATGGATACAATGGATCTGGTAGGTATATGGAGACTTAAAAATCCAGATCGAACTAAATATAGGCTACTTGGAGGAGACAAAATCAAGCAAATTGCATTGACTATTTTCTTATTTCTTTTTCTATGGTACCTAAAATAAGAAAGGTGTTGATTGAAGACACATTGAGATCAGATCATCAGCTCTTAGCACTCCGCCTAGTACTTTCTGAATTCCCTCGGGGTCGTGGACATTGGAAATTCAATCACAATATATCAATAACCAAAACAAAAGAATTCATTACAGATTTTTTTTCTCATAACATAGGATCAGCACATCCTCTTATTGTGTGGGATACATTTAAATGTGCATTTAGAGGCCACTCAATCCAATACTCTTCATTAAAACAAAAACAATTCATATCAAAAGAGAAAAAACTGACAAAAGAAATTGTGCTTACATTACTTGTTGATGGCTCTGATAATATATTAATAGATGTGTTGGACAAATTAGATGGAAAGCAGAAAGAACTGGAAGAACTTATTCAAGAAATATCAAGTAATATATACTATAGAAATAAAGCAAAATGGATTAAAACGGATGAAAAATGTAATAATTCTTTTAAAACATCTGCAGTATAGAAATGCAACTAAAAAGAATATACAGAAATGAATTACAAATAATGGTGCAACTCTTGCTGCCCTGGTTGAAATATTGAATGAGGAAGCAAAATATTTAACAGAGATGTTTTCATTTCAATCTCCACCAACTCCGCTAGATGATGCATATTGCAATGTATTTAAAAAAAAAAAAAAAAAAAAAAAAACATGTTAAAGTCTCGGATACACAGAAAGAGTCCTGCGAAGGCCTAATTACAGAAGATGAGCTCCTCCTGGCAATTAGGTAATTTCAGTCAGGGAAAAACACCCGGCCTTGATGGCATCCCGATCAAGGTGTATGAAACATTTTATGAACTAATTAAAGATCTGCTACTTACATGTTTTAATTATTCATATGATAAGGGTGTACTCTCTGATAATCAACAAGAAGGTTTAATTTCTCTGTTATTAAAACAAGAGGCCAACGGTCAATATAAAAATCCAGTTCACTTAAAAAATTGGAGGCCTCTTACACTACAGTGTTGCGATGCTAAAATATTAGCAAAATGTTTAGCCTATCGTATTGAAAGGGTCCTGTCTGATATTGTCCACCATGATCAGTCAAGCTTTTTACAGTGACAATACATGGGGGACAATATATGACAATTGCTTGAAATTATAGAGCATAATGAGACGTCAAAGAAAGCCAGCTTAATTTTCATAGCAGACTTTGAAAAAACCTTTGATAAAGTTTGTCTGGATTTTGTTTACAAATGCCTAGAATTTGTGTGTTCAATGTCGTGTCTAGGAACCGACAGAATTCGAAGTCCAATCATTAATTTGGGAATTCACGAGGGAAAAGACACCACAGCAGCAAGCTCTTCAGAAAAGTTAGACTTTATTTGCACAGGTGCACAAAGTCGGATCAGTTCTGCAGAATTGAACCTTGATTGTCAGTTTCACATTCATTTTATACACAAATGTACCCCACAACTCCCCTTAACACATTTCTTAAAATACCAGCCATCTGTCCTTCTTGGCACCACAATGATTTTAATCTCCTGCTCTTGGGTCGGCCTGACCTTCTTGGCACCACAATGATTTTCTGTTCTTAGATGATAACGTTATTGTGGAATGTTACCCCAACGTTCCCTTAAACAAATATTAGTCTTTATTCTGTAATGTTTCTTTAAGCATACAAGTTACAGAATTTATAGCCTCCTGTAATTTTCCATTTATATTCAGTTTACATAAGGGTCACTGTAAAAATATTAGTCTTCTAGCACTTTTATTTGGCAATAGCGTTTTGTTAGTTTTGGAAAAATATTCGTCTTCTAGCACTTTTGCTAGAAGTGCCTCTATGGACGCCACTGCCTGATTCAGAAACTTTTTTAAAATTCAAACTGGTTTTCTAGTAGATTACTAAACCAATGTTCCAAAGGGGATTTTTTTCCCTTTCTGCAGATAAAGACTACCCAGTGCTCATTGATTAATGATGATATACTTTTTAGTGTCCTCCTTTTTGAAAGAAGCCATACAAAGCTGGCTACAATTCCAGTTTTATCCTCCAGAAAATACAGAACACATTTTACAACAAATCATATGGTTTAACTCTAATATATTGATAGATAGAAAGTTTATTTTTTGGAAAAAACATGTTTGATAATGGCATTATCTTTATAAATGCTATTGTGAACAACAAAGGTAAAATTATGACTTACAAACAATTTATCAACATTTACAGAAATGTCTGCCCATTACAAAAATTCAATCAACTTATTGCGGCCCTACCACAAAAATGGAGAAGAGAAATTAGAAAATTTGCGTTCTTTAGGAGGACTTTCAATATAAATGATAATGTGCAAATGTAAAACATAATGATGTGTAAACCATGTACTCTGTAAAAAAAAAAAAAAAAGTTGTCCTCCAAAGAGGTGGTTGGAGAAAAAAAAAAACATTCCATATACTGTTGGAAAGCTTGTATTGTCCTCTACAAGATAAGGAGTTATCAATCAAATCAGAACAAACTGATAGGAGTTACAGTGGCCTACAATGGGGTTTTGCACATAGCCATTGTAAATAACTACTCCTGCTTCTTATTTATGTGTTTATTTCTCAAGCAGATTGTTCAAGACAAGAAATGACCTCAGAATTTTGAAAGGGACATCTTTGCATGTAAAACCAATGGTAAGATTATATACAGTATTGATTTCATATAGCAAATATTGATAGTAGAAGGACATGGTGTTATTCCATAAAACTTCCTGTTGTTTATTTTGCTACTCCACTGCTGTATTGGCATACCTTCGCGCTATTGTTGGTTTATTTGTTGCTATGACGGAATACAAATTTTTGGTGGCAAAATTATATTTTTATTTAACCTGATGGATACTATTGTCTAATGTGTTATGCTTGGGGGGTATAGTTGTAGATGAGACTGCAGGAAGGGGGTGCTTGTTAAATGGACAACCTGCGTGACAATAGTGGCACTCAGAAACTCGGTATTTTGCATTGTTGTACGTTACATTACATTACATTTATTTGGCAGACGGTTTTATCCAAAGTGACGTACAAAAAGTGCATTTCATGGTCATGGACAACTACAAAACACAGGTTCAGTAAGGTACAATACTTATTTTGTACAGCTATTTCTAGCCAAGAACACAGTTTAGTCACACAGTGAACACTATTCTGACCTAACCTCTGCAAGGTAGAGGCAGAAGAACAAGCTACAGTATTGGGACAAATACAAATTACCAAAAAGTGCTGGGATGGGGGAACATGTAACGAGTGTCATGAATAAAGGGGGGGGGGTGGATTTAGAGTGAAATATACAGAGTGGTGGTAGTTAGTCCAGGTATAGTCTGAAGAGATGAGTCTTCAGACCACGACGGAATATGGGTAGTGAGGGAGAGGTTCGAAGAGGGACAGGGAGTTCGTTCCACCACTGGGGATCTAGGTTGGAGAAGCTCTGTGATCGCTTTGCTCGGGTGGGAGTGGGTACAAGGCGCCCTGCTGCTGCTGAGCGGAGTGGTCGAGCAGGCGTATAGGATCGAATCATGTCCTGCAAGTAGATAGGGGCTGTCCTGTTGGCTGCAGTGTAGGTGAGGGCCAGAACTTTGAACCGGATCCTGGCAGCGACCAGTAGCCAGTGGAGTGATCGCAGCAGAGGAGTGACGTGGGAGAATTTGGGAAGACTGTAGATGAGTCAGGCAGCGGCATTTTTAATAATCTGTAGTGGCTGTATGGCACAAGCTGGCAGGCTTGCAAAGAGAGAGTTGGAGTAATCAAGGCGGGAGGTCACCGTAGCCTGGACGAGCAGCTGGGTAGAGTGCGTAGTCAGGTATGGTCGAATCCTTCTGATGTTGTACAGAAGGAATCTGCAGGACCGTGATGTTGCCTTGATGTGCTCCTTGAGGTCCAGTTGGTTATCCAGGACCACCCCCAGGCTCTTTGCAGAGTGAACGGCAGTCACTGTGGTGCTATCAACCGTGATTGAGAGCTCACGTAGTAAGGAGGTCTTGTATGGGAAGAAGAGCAGCTCAGTTTTGTTGAGGCTCAGCTTCAGGTGGTGGCTGGCCATCCAGGTAGAGATGTCAGCCAGGCAGGAAAATATCTTATCATCGACCTGTGAGGCCGAGGGGGGGAAAGAAAAGAAGAGTTGCGTGTCATCTGCATAACAATGATAGAAGAAGCCATGTGAATTAATAACTGAACAAGAGATTTGGTGTATTTGGAGAACATCAGAGGACCCAGTACAGATCCCTGCGGTACTGCCGTAACAAGGGGATGAGAAGCAGAGGCAGACCCCATCCAGGTGACCTGGTAGGACCTATCTACAAGCTAGGAAGCAAACCAAGACAGGGCAGTCCCAGCAGTGCCCATCTCAGTCAAGGTGGAGAGGAGTATTTTGTGGTTGACCGTGTTGAATGCTGCAGACAGGTCAAGAAGGATCAGGACAGAGGAGAGGTGTGAGGCTCTTGCAGTGGCGAGGGCCTCCGTCACAGTCAGGAAGCGCAGTCTCTGTTCAGGGCTCGGATTGGAAGCCAGACTGGTGAGGGTCTAGCAGGTTCTTCTGATGGAGAAAAGAGGTTAGTTGTTTAAGCACTGCTCACTCAAGGGTTTTGGACAGAAAAGGTACAAGCGATACGGTTGTAGTGTTTTTTGTACTAATACCGCTAAAATACAATGTTCGTTGATTCCACTCATAGTATGGTTGCAGGAGCAAAGAATGTCTGAGTTGAGCAATCTGGGCACACCAGTGTGCCGACCACAAGGGGGCTTAGACGCCAGCAAAACAAAGGAGCTGACTGTGGACTACAGGAAGCGACAAGGAGAAGGACATGCGTTTACATCAATGGGACTATGGTGGAGAGAGTCAGCAGCTTCAGGTTCCTCGGGGTCCACATCAGCGAGGACCTCACCTGGACTCATCACACTGACACCATCACCAAGATAGCGAGACAGCGGCTCTTCTTCCTCCGCAGGCTGAGGAGGCTCAACATGGACTCCAGGATACTCTGCAACTTCTATAGGTGCACTATTGAGTGTATCCTGACCGGCTGCATCACCGCCTGGTATGGCAATTGCACCACCCTCAACTGCAAGGCACTACAGAGGGTGGTGAAAACAGCCCAGAACATCACCAGGACGGAGCTGCCAACCATGGAGGGAGAAGGCCAACAGGATCGCCCCAGCCACACCAGTCACAAACTGTTCTGTCTGCTACCATCTGGCAGACGGTACCGGAGCATCCAGACCCGCACTACCAGGCTCAGGGACAGCGTCATCCCGCAAGCCATAAGACTGCTGAACTCCTGAGCTCCGGCACCCACCACACCACATAGACCCCCCCACACACACACACTTACACATTCATCTCTCGCTCTCTCTCTCACACACACACACACACACACATTCATCTCTCTGGATCACCCTCTCTCTCGACACACTGAACACACACATACTATCTGCAGACCCCGTCTGCTCTGTTCTGTTGCGCACGGCACACTGACACTTTACTTACTGCTGTCACTTTACTTACTTGTCACTTACTACTGTTGTCACTTTACTTACTGCCATGGTACCGCCACTACTGTTACACTTCCTATATTTTTATTCTATACTTATTTTATTCCAATCTCACCCATTACAGTGCATGTGAGTCGCTTTCCTGTATGCTCCTCCCCGTATAACATTAAGATAATACGGACGTTTTAGACTGTAGGCCTACAGACAGCAATATTTTATGCCTATTTTCGATCATAGTCGACGTTTTATTTTTATTATATTTTTTGGTATTTTGCGGGACCATTGAAGAATCCAGTAGCAACAGAGACTGGCGAGTTGTTATTTTCTACGGTGACATCCACTGTGAAAACCCGAAGAACGCCTACATTGTATAATATATCTGCAGATCCGCGAATTTCGTATAGAAAACCATAGACGGCAAGTAACTATGCCTATACCTCTCTGCCGGCTTGTGAGGGCTGTCGCCACCAGGACCAGAAAATCGCTGAATTAGATGGAAGAATATCAGTGCTTCATCAGTTAAAGGACGAAAAGCTGCTCCTCGACTCCATGATTGCCTTGGACCCTGCAACCGCCTCCATTGCTGGAGAACTGGATAGCACTGTGCTATGGCTTCCACTTAATTCCACTGCTCCGTGTCCTGAGGCTGCCCCTATCCAGTTCCATGACCCATGGTTTCGCCTGGGCACTAGACCTAAAGTTTCCGCTAGCTCAATTCCTAGCCAAGTAGTGCCCTGGTCCTCTGCCTCTAGGGGAAAGCGTAGGGGCAAGCGCCTCTCTCGCCCATCTCCACCAAAACACATTCTACTGGAGAACAGATTTAACATCTTGGACTTGCAGGAGTTCCCCTCTTTGGCTGGCCAGACCCAATTTTCCTCACCTTCCACTCCCGGGACTAAGCTGTCTGTAGCCAGGCGTTCTCCACTATCCACAGCCCATCCCTCCGAGCTATCAAAAGGCACCTTGCCCCTAGCCCGGCGTTGCCCACTGCCTATGGTCCGTCGCTCCGAGCCACTAGCTCGACCTTCCGATCACAAGGCTAGGCCTACGGCTAGCTCCAGGGGTCCATCTCCACCGCGGGAAACTAGGTCGCAATCCTTGCCTCCTCCAACGCTCATCATCGGTGACTCTATTATCAGAGACATTAAGTCGAAGTCGGCAACGACTCTCTGTTATTCAGGCGCTAAAGTCGCCGATTTGATGTTTGAACTCCCCGGCTTGCTAACACAGAATCCCACGGTTAAAATAGTTGCCATACACATTGGCACTAAAGATATCTCCCACCAACAATCTGAGCGACTTAAACATGATTTTATGGATCTTTTTAATTTTTAAAGACCAGTGGGAAAGATATGTTTATATCCGGTCCCATCCCCACACTAAGTCTAAGATTGGACTTTTTAACAGACTCCTTAGCCTCATCTCTTGGCTCCAGGCGCAATGTGAGGCACAAAAGTTCGGTTTTATCGACAATTTTAATCTTTTCTGGGAGCGCTCTGCCTTTTTTAAACGGGATGGTCTGCACACGAAACGAACGGGTTCACGTATGCTCTCCGCCAACATTTTCCATGGCATCCTCATTAGCTCCCATGCATGACTGTTTACACACAACTCCACATGGCATTCCACTTCCCGTTCTAGCTTAAGCCACTCCCTTCCACTGCTGGGACCCTGTGTGATGGTAGCTTCCTCAATTCCTGTCTTGATAAGTAATAGAAAAAGAATGGTGAATCTGCTAAGAAACAGGAAGCACCCAACCGATTCTGCAAATTTATCAAATTTAGCATCCATCCCTCATCAGCCACAGCCTGTCCCAAAAAATTGGGCAGATAATGCTTTTAACACACTAAATCTAGCTTTATTAAATGTTAGGTCTTTGGCAGGAAAACATTTTTAATCAATGATTTTATTATCAAGCACAATCTTGATTTTATGTTTTTAACTGAAACTTGGTTAAACTAAGATAACAGTGCAGCTTTTCTTATCGAGTCAACCCCTCCCGACTTCAGTTTTATGAGTGAAGCTGGAGTGCATAAGAAAGGAGGTGGAGTTGTCATTTTGTTCAATGATTCCCTCCAAGGCAAGCAGATATCTTATGGAAATTTTGCTTCTTTTGAATATGTGGCTCTTCAGTTGAATTCCTCCTCTTGAGCTATGTTCCTAAATATTTACAGTCCACCTAAATACTGTGCGACCTTCTTTGATGACTTTGCTGAACTCCTGTCTATAATATGTATTTGTTGTTGTTGGTGATTTTAACATCCATGTTGACAACCCCCAGGGTAAAGGGCCTAAAGAACTGTGTTGTGTTCTTGGTAACTATTGGCTGACTCAGTATGTGACGGAGCCCACACACCACAAGGGGCACACTCTGGACTTAAATATCTCCAAGGGTCTGAACATTTCCAAGGTTGTAGTGACTGATTTTGCTCTCTCTGATCATTCCTGTGTTTTCTTTGAGAGTACTATCTCCGTGCACACAAGTTCAAACAGAGGTAATCACCAGTGAAATATTTATTCAGACTTTCTCTTCTGAACTTCTATCCACCTCCTCCTGCTGCCTTGATATTCTGCCAACAGGCTTTTTCAAAAATGTTTCAAACTGCATGGCCTCAGATCTTCTACAAATTGTCAACATGTCTCTTCTCTCAGGTTTCTTCCCACAGGCCCTGAAAACTGCCGTCATCAAGCCACTCTTAAAAAAGAACAATCTAGACACCTCACTAATGAACAATTATAGGCCCACATCAAACCTCCCGTTTTTAAGTAAAATCATTGAAAAAACTGTTTTTCAACAGCTGAACAACTTCTCGGGACCACACAACTGTTTTGATGTCTTCCAGTCAGGATTACAACCACACCACAGCACTGAGACTGCTCTTGTTAAGGTCTTCAATGACATCCATCTGAACACAGACAGTGGCAGAATTTCAGTCTTAGTATTACTGGATCTCATTCTCATTCTCATTCGACACGGTCGACCACAACATATTACTAGACCGACTGGAAAACAGGGTGGGACTTTCTGGCACAGTACTAAACTCATTTTAATCCTACTTAAAGGACAGGGACTACTTTGTGTCTATAGGTAATTACACATCGGAGTGGACAAAAATGACATGCGGAGTTCCCCAAGGCTCCATTCTGGGGCCTCTTCTGTTCAACATCTACATGCTCCCACTGGCTCAGATTATGGAAAACAACAAAATATGTTACCATAATTACGCAGACGACACACAAATTTACATATCCATATCACCAGGGGACTATGGTCCAATACAATCACTGAGTAAATGCATTGAACAAATAAATGATTGGATGTGCCAGAATTTTCTCCAATTAAACAAAGACAAAACTGAAGTAATTATTTTTGGAGCCAAGGAAGAATGACGAAAACCACAAACCAAACCAGAAATCTTGGTGTAGTCATGGACTCGGACCTAAATTTCAACAGCCACATCAGAACATCTGGAACAAACTCCCGGAAAATTTCAGGTCTGCTGCAACTCTCAGTTCTTTTAAATTAAGGCTTCTGTTTGCCGCAGCCTTTCACTAAACCAAATTTGCGGCTTTTGATTCATTTCTTGCACTGCACTGTAACTTTTATTACTTGATTTTATACATTCTATGAAATCTAGTTTATAACTTTATGCATTCTATGTATTCTTTTTTCATCTGTATTTTTATCTTATTTTTATTGAGTAGGGTTTTAATTTCAACTCTTTAATAATGTCATTTTGTGATGTGTTTCTTTTGCACTTCGTCTTAATGCTTTTAATGTTTTATGTAAAGCACTCTGAATTGTTGAAATGTTGAAATGTGCTATACAAATAAATTTGCCTTGCCTTGCGCTATTTGTACTTTTTGCTGTTTTTATTTTAATTTTTATTGTGCATTGTACGAGGGGTCCGGAGACCTAAGAATTTCATTGCCAACGACTGCTTCACTGTAATCGTTGTGTCTATGACAATAAAGAACTTGATTGATAGACAAAGGAGTCCGGTGTATTATGCAGTATACCTGTATGGAAGCATCTGCATTCGTTATGTTTCTCCATTTATTCAGGTTTTTTCTTTAATTTGTCCCCCTTCTATATATATATATATATAGCATATATATAACAACAATAAGAAGCTAGCAGGATCATAATGGAAATCCTGGAAATAGCAAAAACATTTCTGTTTTAAAAAAGATAAGGATTGGTCTCTGTGACAAGACCAAGGCGAAGAAATTCATGTAAATAACCATTTGCCTAAGGAAGAGGATATGTAACCAGACTAAAAATGCAAATATTAACTGATAAGGAATCTAGGTCAGGCACAGTCTCTTTCATTTTCATTAACTTCCAATTAACTCAGTAGGCCTGAAACACCTGCTTCCAAATTAGGCTTGCAATTATGCATAAATTTGATTTAGCTTAGACAATATTATCACAATTAACTGGATACAAACAACCAATTGCCGTCTTTGGTAAGTACCGCAATCACCACCCCACCCCCCCAAAATAAATAAAAAGCCTTAGACTATGTAAGTGTTTGGTAAGTGTACAGCTATATTTATGACTGCAAGGAGGACCATTATTAAAGAATTGCATGGTAAATCCCATTCATGTAATGTACAGCAGTCTATTGTTGAGTTTATCCAACATGTTCAGGGATGGTACAGCTCAAAATTGCACTTCTCTTACCAAAAATGCCAGGGCACTTACTAGGGCACTGATGGGAATAAAATGGATCAAATAAGGAACCAAATTACTGCCACGATAAACCACCATTTTACAATCCCAATGAAGTGCATGCAAGCACAGGCTTCAGTCGGCTTCTTGTCAAAAACACTTAAAGGCCATAGCGGAACACCATTTGGAAGATTTTATTATAAAAACAAAAGTGTGAATAATGAAAAGTGTGTTATGCAAGAATGTATTGTGAAATGTGCAGCTGTGAGATGATCAGCCAATAAAGCTCTTTTACGTTGGAATTCGCCTCAGCCTTCTGTTACTACCACAGATACAGCTTTGAATGACTGCTATTCTCTGATTATCTCTGAAATAGAGACTTGCAGACTTGGCTTTTTGGTGCCAGTTCACTCCTCTTCATAACGGCCACCTTCAGGGGTGTGTGGTCACTGACAGATGGTACAGTTAGCTGTTATCTTGCCATGGCCTTTGAAAACTAACTATCAGACTAAATGCTAATGCTTTCGCAGGATAAATTCTAAAATTTGAAAGCCTGGGCAATTCAGTAAAAGTTACAGGTTAGGACATTTGGGAGTGCTTACACTTCTATTACTTCTTTTTAGATATTATCAAATATGTAATACATATTATAAATATATAAAGTTTCTGGTATCTAAGGGCTTGTCAGGGAAATGATGCATGGGAATAGGGGCATTGTGCTTTTGACCATTAGGGTCTAGGGCTATAAAACAATGGATTGATATTCAAATGATATTTGAAAAAAAGACATTTCAGCATGAAAAAAAAAATGTTAAATGTAAAAAAAATGCAGCATGTCTTTATTGCAGCCATCTTTGTTTTAACCATAGCTGTGTTAAGCCAAAAGTAAATCTTGCATTTTAGCGTCTCCTCTGCTGAAAATGAAAGTTGCGGGGTCAGGGCATTACAATGCTGCTGGATGGACACAACACTTTCTCTTCATCCCTGGTGCAATTAGAACATGTCTTTTCCACCGCTGGCAATATAGTGAATTAAGTCAATAAAAAGGGTATTGGAACTGGCCTCATCGCAAGTGGACCATTTGGTGTTTTTGGAAAATAACCTGCAGGCCTGGTATTGCCATTACATTCTTAACCAATTAAGTTAATTTTACCCATTTCTTTTTCCACACTAGCATTTTCAGAATTGTATCATTTTGGAGGATTTGGAGAACTTTAAAACAATGCTTATCTTAGGACCCTCTCCAAAAGGTCCAAGAAAATATACTTCTCACTTTTAATAGCACTTAATTGTAAATTATCAACGAGGATCAAAAATTAATTTTAGTCACATTTTTGGAAATTGTCCAGCTTAATGCTATTTAAACAAAAGCATTATAAATCGGTTGACATAATGGTACTGAACACAAATTGCCTACGCATACACAGTAAAAATATTAAAATGTGTAACAATTTTATTGTATCCATTTCAGGTATGTATATACATGGCCAAAAGTATGTGGACACCTGAAATCCTACACCACGTACAAAATTATGGGCATTAATATTCAGTTGGTCCACACTTTGTTGCTATAACTGCCTCCATTCTTCTGGGAAGGCTTTATAGTAGATGTTGGAGCATTGCCACAGGGATTTGCAGCGAGAAGAACACTGCTGAGGTTGGGCACTGATTGGGGAAGCGCAGAATTGTATAGAATGTGATTGTATGCTGTAGCATTAAGATTTGCCTTCACTGGAACTAATGGGCCTTGCCCAAACCATGAAAAACAGCCCCAGACCAAGGGGTGTCCAGATACTTTTGGTCAGATAGTGTATTTTTAGGTACTTATTTCGTGCTGACATAAAATTGCCACACATTTTAATCTTTTTGCTGTGCATGCATTCTCTCCTACCACTTACGTCAAAATCTGATTATAAAAGTGTACTGTACGTAGATATTAAAAGCCATCTCAAATGTTCATATTAACATTTTTTCCCCAACTTAACTGTGTTCAAGTTTATGATCAAATAAAAAAGTCTCATTGTATTGATTTGCTGTTTTAGGGATATAATTCACAATTAACACAAATTCTGACATGCCATTCAACGTTTAAAATTGTAATATACAGACGGGTGACAAGTTATAGGAACAAGCTGAATAAATGAGTGGAGAAATATAAGGAATGCTGATGCTTCCACACAGGTTTACTGCATGATACAATTAAGCAATTAGCATCCTATCATGCTCTTTGGCATGTATAAAAATGTTGAGCAGGTCCAGTTGACCTTGATGGCAGGTGGCAAGAAGAAAAATGACTTTGAATGGACTTTGAAGGATTCATTATTGGGGCATGGATGGCAGAAGCTTCAGTCGCTGCTCAACTGCCTAGTGTTTCAATAGGAATAGTGACTGAAGTGCATTTAGATCTATGGGAGATACATCAGTAAATAGGGTCAGAAAATAGTTGTCAAAAGCACATTTGATGACCTTGATGCTTGTGCATTACGGCAATATGTAAGGAAAAACAGAAGAGCAACTCTATGAATGAGAATATCAATGCGGGGTGTGATCAGACTGTCAGCAAGAACAGTCTTTCAACAATTACGTAAAGGGAGATGTTGTTGGGTTGCAGTGCATAAACCCCTCATTACAAAGATGAATGCACTTTTGAGAGTTCAGTGGTGGAAAAATCATAGGCTACAGAAATGTAGAAAAAAGTGATATGGTCAGATTAGTTATCCTTCACTGTATTCTCAACAAGTGGGTGAGTGCATGTGTGGCGTACTCCAAGAGGATAGTACGGGCTTGAATGCTTGACCCCTACAGTGAGGTTGTGGGGTCAAGCATTGGAGTATTTTCCTGGCATGGTTTGGATCCTCTTGTCTCCTCAGAGGGAAGGGTCATTGCAAATCAATACAAAGTTACCTTTATCCTATGATGAAACATTTCTATCCTGATGGGAGTGGTCTCTTCCAGGATGACAATGCCCCCATCCACTGGGCATGAAGGGTCACTGATGCGAATCATGTGCTATGGCCTTTGTAATCACCAGATCTCAACCAAATCGAACACCTATGGGAGACAGTGCTCTCCACCACAATCATCAAAACAGCAAATGAGGGAGTATCTTTTGGAATAATGGTAGAGTTCCAGAGACTTGTAGAATATATGCCAAGGTGCATTGAAGCTGTTCTGGTGGCTCGTGATGGCCCAGTACCTCACTAAGATACTTTATGTTGGTTTTACCTTTAATTTGTCACCTGTCTATATTTGAATGTATTCCAACTTATGTGTTTTTTTAAGGAACATCCATTCCAACATCATTTTTTGCCAACGTTGACAGCCAAGAGCCATAGTAGTGGTGTCTGTGATAGGCAGATGTTGTCTCACCTGGCCTTTGACCTGCCCTCTCCCTCAGGGGGCAAGCTGTTCCATGGTTAGAGTGGAAAATGATGGACCAACTTCTCTCAAATCTAAAACCTTTCCTCAAGGTATACCACATCTGTGAAATGCAAAGCTTAGCTGAGGCTTAAACCCAATCTTATGTACTTTATTTTGTGTATCATTGTATCGTAAGTGTGGCTATGTGAAAACAGGGGAGCACAGAAATATTTGTGTCCAACAATTGAGCACCAAAAAGAGGGGTTAAATCAAACAGTGTAACTATTTGATAGCTTAGGAGTTAAATTCTATTAAACCTTTGATCTTGATTTGAACACTAACAAAGTTCTAAGATGACTCGTTCGTACAAAATTGACTGTAAAGCATTAAAAAAGCATTTGTAATTAATATAATCAAGTATTCATGATTTGCTCTATTATTGCATATTTGTCACACTAAATGGTTTCAGATCTTTAAATAAAATGTAGTATTAGACAAAGGAAAACTGAAGAAACACAAAAACTTTAAAAAAAAATTTTTATGAAAAAAGTTATCAAAAACCCATATTACCCATGGTGCCGAATACGAATAACATATTCGGCAACTCTCAAATAATGCATTCTCTACAAATATCTTCTCCCAAATTTGGGCAATTATATGGATCCAGATCTTTTTTCCGTCCTCTTTGATGTGATTCACTCAGCATCAAGTTTCTTAATTAGACACACAGACACACCGGCAGAGAGAAAGCGAGTGAGATAGTCCACAGCAAGGCCATCAGGCACTGGGTGCTTTAAAAAATAATTCCTTCAACACTGTAAATGCTATGTCCTCCTTCCTTGACTATCATAAATGTTGAGCTAAAAATAACAAAAAAAATTTTATTTTTTATAAATCTACTCAGTATGGAAATACAGGCAGCTTGTGCAATTTTCTTCACAAACCCCCCACCCCTGCCAGAGAGTAGAAAAAGGTGCTTTTATCCAGATGCGTGGTTGCTGTCCACTCCAGCATACTGTACAGCAACTGAATGACCAGAGCTTTGATAATAATTTCCTAATCAAAACCGCTATCAAAACTAATTTTGTACATATAATCACACAAAATTAATTCACTGCAATTGTGTGATGAAGTTGATAAAGCCTTCAGGTTGGGGATGAATAATTGTGGATGCTGTAGTAATGAAAATGATGGCTTCGAATTCTTCAGAGATAATCCCACAAACATATATTTAGGTTTTCCCTGGCACTTGAATAAACTGAATGGAGTGGCTACATGATAACTGTGTGAAATGTAACTGATTTGTGTGCTTGCAGCTTTTAAGAGGAGAGTGATAGTGCATAGGCTATGTAAAAGCACGCTGCAAGTAGAGGGGAGGGAGAAATGTGCTGAATGACTGACAAAATTAGTTTAACTGTGTTTCTTTAATTACCTTTTCCATTTTGAGTTTTGTCATGCACATTTTAGCACTTTTCTCAGTGTTCCTGTAATATACCTCAATGCATTTTTCCTTAGCCTATATAACAAATCTGTAATTTAGAAATACAAATGTTGAAATTGATTCAGTTGTGTCCTTCATTTCCAGAAAATAGTTTTGCATATGTGGTTTAATAATATTTATGGAATTAGGTCATTTGCTGTAATGCAGGATACATCTAACGCCACTGTCCAGCGTGACAGTAATATGTAGTAAAAAGGTTTCTGGCTAATGACACACCCAGCACTGGCTTATGGGGCTATAAAATATCTGCCCTGTTTCCTCCAAGGAACTTTTTAGTATAATGGGGGATGTTGAGTGTCCTCATCGCTCTAGACCAGTGTTTCTCAACTGGCGTCGCCTCAGGACCCACATTTTTCCTTAGTCATTAAGTCGCGACCCAAATTTCTGAAATTTTTGAACCACTCAAAATTATTTCACAAAATAATAGTGCAGTAATACACAATGCCTTCATGCACTGTTAAAAACATGAACTAAACAAAAAAAAAGTGCAACAAAAGTGCAACTAGGCTAGGCTAAAAACCCAATGAAATAAAAAGGCAGACTTATCTTGAATTAAGAGGCACACAAACCATGTTCCTTTTAGTACAAAACCAAGTTTATTAATCTAGGAAATGTTCATTTAAAATGCATAACAGGAAGATCGCTGTGAGGTTGCTTTCCGTAGAGGATTTCAGCTATATTCTGTAAATGTAGCCTATTTAGATCAAACCTACCATGCATAAAAACATAAAAACGCTTGTCAGTCACCCATTTCTATTTAATAATTCCATCATAGCGCGTGTTTAAAACCATAAAGCCACCCCTTACCAAAAAACTTTATTAAATTAAAACTGTAGGCTACAGGTTAACGTTAAATATAGACCCACTAGTCTGACTTTTACAGCTAAGGGACAGTTTCAAAGGTACGTCGTAAATTGGAGCTGGCCTTCACGGTGGTGCTTAAAAAGTGTATCAATCGATGCCACGCGAATCGATTGTCTCACTTGTAAAGTCTTATGAATGACGTTTTAATATAACAAGTGTTGTCATAATCATTTTACATCAATCTAATATTGCAGAAGAGGAAGCTATACCTACTAAAGATTATCTGCGAATCACTTTGAGTCAAGACTAGACCTTGTGATAGTTTCAATAAATACATAAACTGTAGGTTACAAAAGATAAAATAAAGAGCATCAATCGGGACATATAAGCCATAGTCTGGGAGTTCTTGGAAGCCCACGAAAAAGGATATCGCTACATATGGGTGAATTATTTTGTTCTCATTGAAACTAAGGTCTAATGTTAATTTGTTTTTGTCACACAATATATAGGCAACTGTAGCAGCATATCCACTGATTCCCGCTGACTTTTCTCTGCAGTGCAAAAATGATCGTAGATGAAAGGCAAAAGCACGTCTGTGGAAATTGATCATGAGTAATTCTATACGGGTATGCCTTATGAATAAGCCTACCTGTTGAAGTGATATGTTCATACGCCTTGGTTTGCTGTTGGATAGTCTTAAGTTTAACCAATGTGGCGTCCCGATCCCTTATCGGTGCTCCCCACGAGACCACCAGGACGGCCGAGCCCATCGACACCGGCGGCCGCTAGGAAAAGTTGTGAGTGGGCGTTACCTGCCAAACCACAGTCTGGAAACATTCAGGACCCTGGACAGCACCAGGCAGACCAACTGAGGTGACACCGGCCAGAACCATGGACAGGGCTGCAGCAGAGGGGAGGTAGGTGGAATTTTCCACTCTGCAGCACACCTAAAGCTGCTTGATGGATTGGCTGTCGCCGCCCACCTGAAGCTGCTTGCACTGACGAGCACGCAGGCTTTTTAGACCAGCACAAACACAGGAATGGCAGAGTTGCTGGGGCTTCCTACGGAGCTATGCCGGGCGACTCTCTACACCTGCACCTGAGACTGTAAGCGGCCGTGGGCCAACTCTCTTAAAGTGGAGGAATAGTTGTGACAAACTGGAAAGTGTAAAGTGTAAAGAATAACAGTGATTCCAGTGGACCGTGTGACAGGGGGCAACAACAGGAACAGCTCAGAGCTTGAGCTGGGGAAGGATTGGAGTGCTACCTCACTTTGGAGGGAGGCCTTCTCCCCTACACCCCCTTGGGGACTGGAGGATCACCAGCCGGCGCCCGGAGCAAGGAGCCGGACCCGGATCTTACTGGCCAGGCCCTATTCTCCCCCCTAACCTGTGTGTTTCTCGTTTCTCTCCAGAAGGACGTTTGAGTACCTGGAGTGGAGCACCGATACCCCAACCGGGAAGACGCTTTAGTTGTTTTTTGGCTCCCCCTACCCCCACTCATTACGACGATTAAAGTACTTTTTGTTAACCTCTACCTCAGACTCACTGATCTGTTTCTTCTGGACTTCCGTCACTCAACCCCCCCGTTGGCTGAGAGAGTTCACACCAAGAATATCATTATTGGGTTGTTTACTGAAAATCGTAAAACAACATGGTAAGAAAGAAATGTTCTGTAATGTTGATATTTACCCACTGTTATTTTGTTTTATATAGGAGGTGTGAGCTAAAGGAAAGGGATGTAGATCATTTGTCCCGTTTGATCATTATGAGCCACCGTACCTATGTGTGTGTTTATGGCTAGGCCAATCAACCTGCTTTAGTTCCGTCCATTTCTCATGCAAGTGCACTCACTCAAGGTCGGCTTTGCTCACACGGTTTTCTATTCTTAATAAACCGGCGGTTTGTTCCAAGTCAGTGTGATCATTGACTCACACACAAACAAACTAATTTCTACAGGGTGTGCAGTCAGAAAAGCCATATCCTCAGTAAGATCCACTACGTAAAAATAATATAAGCTTTTTTTCCCCGCACAAATTGGATTAGTATTATGGATAGGCCCTATACTTTATTACCATCATGATCGGAATAGACAGGTGAAACGACAACATTCTCATGATGTGCTATGCACAGAAACGGTTGGATAATTAATTTTCATAAAGTTAATATTAAACTATCTATGTAATTTGTGCATGCGGATGTAGGCTACTAGATGCGCACTATAGTACAACTGTCGATTTGAAAAGCAAAATGTTGGCCTAATAAGGCTAAAACTGTGACAGGATGAGCGGAGCGCATTGCTAAGGGACAGCTATGAGTGCCTCAGACCACGCTTAAGGAGGCGCTGGGAAACAGCTAAGCAACTAAAGGAAGACTTTAAGGTATACCTTACGACGCACGTAGCGCTACGGAGGCTCTGGGAAACGCAGCGGTTGCCGATCTTCAGTCTTTGGCTGGGCTCTACTTCAGCTTTTAAGTAAATTAAGTCACCCAGTGCCTTAACATAAACGGGTCAAATTTTGTTTCTGTGTAGGATACACCTCTGACCCCTTGTGTCTGTTCATAGCTTCGCCATCAACGGAGATACTTTCCACAAAGTATAGAAAAATACATCCGTATGTCAATGACCGTCACTTTTTCATGTCATTCTCCCAATCTGATATAACAGAGGGGTGGGGGATGGGATGTCACCTTTTTTAATTCACCGATAACGTGATCCCACATTTTGTTTTCTGTTTTGACAGCTGGTTTTAACAGCTGGTTGTTGGTAACCGGACGTTTTGCCCGTATTCGCCCAAGTAATCGTGGGGGTTTCGAAATATCGTGGATAGGGTGCATGAAACTTAAACTGGGGGGAGAGAAAATACAACTGAGGGGGCAAAGCCCCCTCTTGCCCCCTCGTGTCACCGGGCTTGACACCAAGACGCCTACAGCAGTCTACAAAGAGTAACAATCATCAGTTCGTACATTAACAATAAATTATTACAGAGGGCTGTTACCAAAGGTTTGAAGAACATAATGATATGCGTACCGAGGTAACACCACAACCGTCTCTTCTGAAACCGGCTACACGCTGCACCAGCTGACCATAGCCTTCAAAACTAAAATACACACACACAAATGACACAGCCCGGCTTGACAACAGCATTGTCAGTACCCTGTACAGAAGCAACTACATCACAATCAGACGAGTGAACCTCATTCAATAATTACTTACAAAGAGCTGGATTCACTTTCACAAATCGGAGCTGCTTCCGAATGCCACTTCTCCAAAACACCAGGGACGCTGCCATATTGGAAATCCAAGTTTCCTTTTAAATGCTGCTCGGCTCCCCTACCGTATTCTCTGGACTAGCTGTGCATTGCATCATGCTTTCATGTGCCAGCACTTCGCTGCACACAACACACTGAAGTTTTGGTCCCTTTTTTTCCTCAATGTAAGAAAACCCATATTTAATGTAGTCGGTGTCGTATTTGCATTTCGCCATGTTTACAAATGCTCGAATGAGCGCGTTACTGACATTACAACGCTAGCAGCAAACGCTACTGCACGCGCGCTGAGTCATGGGAAATGTATGTCCTTCAAAATAAAAGCGCAGCATCAGAAATTCTGTAGACTTTTTCCCTCAACTTGTTTTTCTTTTTTCACCCACACATCCGCGACCCACTCAAAATGGCCCCGCGACTCATTTTTGGGTCGCGACACACCACTTGAGAATCAGACCCTAGACTGCTCCAAGAATGTGCAGGAGCTTGTCTTCACAAAACACAACTTAGGGATGTTTGTGTAAAAAGTAGTAAAAACAAAAAACAACAAAACATGTTAGCCTCACATTCGGAGGTTCTTTAATTTCATTAGGAGTTCATACAGTAGTTCAAAATGAAGATGAGGAGGTATTTCTTGAATTACAAAAGCATTTTTCTTGTGTATAATTGACCTCAGTGTTCCTCAGGTTGGGGTGGTGGTGGTGGGGTTCATGCAGTTCATACTATGCAGTACAAAGTAAGGATGAGTAACTATGTTTTGATTTATAAAAGAAAATTGTCTATGTTTGAAAGTTTATTTGACTGTTTGTTTACCTTTAAAAGCCTGTTGTGGCTGTATAACATACATGTCATTGTTAAACACAGCTTTAAAAAGCAAATTATTATAATGGTAAAAAGCAGGGTTTTCTTGGCATTTTATACAGCTTTGGGTTAAATGATGCTTAATTCTGGTTTTCTCCCACTTCTGTTTTTAAAAAATCTGAATACAAATACAAATCTTTGCATTGGTTGAACAAATACAGATAGAAATACAAATAGCGGCATCTCCCTCCACCCCTATCACCAATGTGGAATAGTAATTGCCCCCTTAGTTACTCAATCAACCAATTAACCAAATTTAATTCATCATTAGGTTCAACTGACTGAACCATCTTGACTTGATTGCAGGTTACTTATATTGAACCCTATCATCAGAGTGAAGTAGTCACCACAAAGCTTCTATAATCACACTATACCAAATATATCAGTCTGGAAATGGTTACAAAGCCATTACTAAGGCTCTGGGACTCCACTGAACCATTATCTCCAAATGGCGAACACTTGGAACAGTGATGAATCATCCCCGGAGTGGCTGGCCAGCCAAACTTTGTCTATGAGTACAGCGACAACTCATCCTGGAAGCCACAAAAGATCCCAGAAAAACATCCAAAGAACTGCATGCCTCAGCCAATGTCAGTGTTCATTACTTTTTTAATCAAAATGTCATGTGAGTAGCAAGGTGGAAACCACTGCTAACCAAGAGAAACATCAATGCTCATCTCATTACATATTACATTACAGGCATTTGGCAGACGCTGTTATCCAGAGCGACGTACAACAAAGTGTATAACCATAACCAGGAACAAGTATGACGAAAACCCTAGAGAGAAGTACCAGTCCAAGTGTAGGGAACAACCGCATAGTTCAACTTGGACCATGAAGGTTAAACTGATTAGCACTAACACAAACGAGAACAGCAACAACGCAGTCTATGGAAAAATACAAGCAGTAGTTAAGACAGTTAATGCACCTAAGTCACCTACGAAACAGGTACCTAGTTACAACCCTAAGCCCTAAGAGATTACAGGGAGGTAGGGAGGGATGGGGAGAGGTGCAGCCTGAAGACGTGTCTCAGTGTCTCAGCTGTTCTGACCTCCACGGGGAGGTCATTCCACCATCGTGGGGCCAGAACAGACAGGAGACGTGTTCTGGAAGCGCAGGTGCGAAGAGGGGGAGGTGCCAGGCGTCCTGAGGTAGCAGAACGGAGGGATCTGGCTGGCATGTAGGGTTTGAATATCTTGTGGAGGTATGCTGGGGCTGATCCCATGACTGCCTGGTATGCTAGGACCAATGTTTTAATTTGATGCGAGCTATAACAGGCAGCCAGTGGAGGGTAGTGAGCAGGGGAGTGAAGTGGGAGTGTCTGGGGAGGTTGAAGACCAGACAAGCTGCAACATTCTGAATGAATCTCATATTTGCAAAAAAGCACCTAGATGATACCAAAGCATTTTGGTCAGATGAGACAAAAGTGGAATGTTTTGGATGATAAGAGTCCCATTATGTCTGGCGTAAAGCAAATTGTTATGCCTTGGCGAGGCGGTATGCCCTATACCGCATTGACAGTTTGGCACATGTCAGAAATACCTACAGAAATATCCACACTGATGACAGACTCTCAGCCCTAAAAACATTAACATCTGTACCTCTCCGGCTCGGATATAGCCAGGCTATATGGAAGTAAAACCTGAGCTGAATTATGCTTTAGTTGAGCTAGTCTATTTATGTCAAAATATCTGTACAGTTAGATTTCCACCCCTTTAGGCATCTAGATTCCGTCTATATTTGGGCTTGTGCTTACTGGGCTACCTTCCTTAAAATCATGAGCAAAGGACAGCATTAAAGAACATCTTTTTATTACAAAGCCTTTCATGGGCATTTAACTAAATAGGTGTTTATTTCCTTATGCAATATTCACATTCAAATTATATCAGAATGTTCAATGTGTATGTTAAGCAAAAATCACAAACGGGGCGCCATATGCGTTTCATGCCATGACAGCCATGACGACGGCTGACCGCTGTGGCGTTTCTCGGTTTCACTACTTTTGTACTTGGCTGCTGTAGGCAATGTTTCCAGCAAATGCCACATTTCTAAATTAACCCTATCCTCTATCAACACACAAACAAATAGTAGGTCTGTCATATCTACAACACCTCTTTAAAAACACTTCTGTTTAAAATTATGATACTTTCATAACTCACATTATGCTACATGAAAAATAAAGACGTTTATGTATGGGTCTTTGCATTTGACACACTCCTTAAATATCAGAAAATACTTTTATGGTGCTGGCCTGTCTGTCTTTTATATCCTTCAATAAGCAAACTGAACTCGGTCATCTCAGTCATGGGTAATGCGCTTTGTACAACGATCTGTGATCGTGTCAAACCTCACCTACTGTATAAGACCATTCTCAAGAAAACATTGTTCAATTAAATAATTTGTGGTAATTTCTTTCGTACTACTGTTATTTTCTTATATGCAAAGATTGCTGGGAAAATGTCTGTGTATGCTGTTGTCCAATGCCAAGTGTCTATTTGTCACAACTGTTAGCTAGTTTTGGAGGCCAAATTGTAAGGTCAAAAAGCCTGTCTGACCAACCTTCCTTGCAGAACTGCTGTCATTCAGGCCATGTTTTAAGCACCTCAGTCCCCTATCTTGCAAAAATGCTTATTGTGCATCCTCTGGTAACCTTTATGTGTCTCAACAAAGTATCACATAAAATATTTGCCTCGGAAAGGATATGTTTAAACTTGCTTGTCAAGTAAATTTTACAAGATGTACAAGCTCTTGTACATTTGCAACATTTGCGTGATTTTAAAATACTGTAGATACTGTACATACAATTACATATATACATGCATACATACATACATAGAACACTTCATTATCCTCATGACAGCATTTTCCTAGCAGCATATAATATTCACATTTACAAACAGACATTTATACCAATAAACATTCAATCATTCACATGACAGAAGGAGGGGGGAATAAATAAATACATTTTGAATTTGAAATATTGAGTTCTATGAAATAAAAGTAGAATTTTCTAAACACATCCAGACATGTGCTTACCCCATTAATGTACTGAAGGCTTGTTGGTCAAGTAAAGTTTCACAAGTGCAATAGTAAAAATTTTCTACAATGCAAAAGAATAAAATAACTTTTTTTTAAAAAGGTGTAACACAGCTGAATTGCTGATTATTTCCACTATTACTTATTGCCATTTGACACGTAATGTGACATACACTTCAAATGACCGCATTCTCTTCCAGATGGTAAGATGAAAAAACACAGGGCCAAGTCACTTGAAATATTTTAAGAAACATTGGGTAGTAGCATTGCTTTGGAACACAGCATATTTAATTTGTGTGAGCTAAGAGAGCCAATATTGTCGCTTCTAACCTGGGCTAATTTTAAGTTCTAATGACTTCTAGACATTGCTTTGTATGTGTTAGTGTGTTTTTCTTCAGATAGAGTATTTCACAGTAAGAACATCATCCCAACAGTCAAACAAGGTGGCGGTAATGTGATGGTGTGGGGATGCTTTGCAGCCTCAGGACAACTTGCCATTATTGAAGGAACCACATATTCTGCTCTGTACCAGAAAGTTCTTAATTTCTTGGTGTTTGGTTGCAGTTCTTGGTTGCTGCTAAAGGTGGTGCAACAAGTTACTAGGTTTAAGGGGACAATTACATTTTCACATGGGTGATATGAGTGTTTGATAACTTTTTTTTTATTAAATAAATGAAATAATAACTAAAAAATGTATTTAGTGTTTACTCAGGTTCCCTTTGTTTAAGATTACATTTTGTCTAAAGATCTGAAACCACTGTGTGTGACAAAATATGCAATGACAAGAAATCAGGAAGTGGGCAAATCCTTTTTCATGGCACTGAATAATAATGAATGAAATTCCATAAATTTATGAAATGCAAAAGCTTTAATAGGTGTGTGTTTTTCAGAAGACATTGGAAAGATACTATAATCTTAAACTAAATATATAAAAATAATACCAATATGTACAACTGGAGCTGTAGAGCCTGCACTTTTACCACATGTGCATTGTTTGATTGCAAATATAAAATTGTGGAGTACAGGGCCAAATCCAGCAGGAATAAAAAGTCATTATGGAGCTCACAGGAGGTCCATCTAATGAGGACACCTATTTTTTTGTAGTTAATACATCTTGAATGGATTGAATGGATTTGAATGGATGCCTGCATTATGGTTTAGAGTGGCTCCACTTGCAACAAACTGGAAAAAAGAAAGAATGCTGCAATAATTGTGATGGGTGGTTGGCACATGTCCCCTTAGCAGCTAATGATATAGCTGGACAACTTCCAACATATTTGACAGCACAGAAAAGAACTGCAAAAGTATTGAAAAATATAGCCTCCAGAGGATAACAAAGATAACATTTTTTTCTGCATAACTAGGTACAGGGTGTTATTGATATTTCACCTATGTGTACATGCAGTTGCAAGTATGTTTAAATTTAGCTATCTTCTGTGCAAACCCTGTTGATAATACGTGCTAGAACTCTAGTGCTAATACATTCCTTTGCCAAGCTTCTCCAACAATGAATAATAAAAATAATTATAACGTCTTCTTGCCCTACTAATTTCAATTTAAAAACTACAATTTAAAAAATCTCCAAATAAAAAAATCAGTAAATATGCACAGCTATATTATAACAAGCTTCTCTCTCTACTAGCTGGCTAGATTACGTTGGCTAATGTTTGTAGTGTCAGAAAAAACATGCAACTTTCCAGAGCGCCTCTAAATGAATAGCAAAAATAACACCAACAACCTCTCTTTCTCATCCTACTGCACTTAATTTAAAAACTACAATTTAAAATATCTATAAATTTGCAGAACTATATTTTATCATGAGCTTCTCTCTCTGTAGCTATCTTTCACTAAATCTCACACTAAAACTAAGCATGATGGCTTGCACACATTGTGACACTTGACAAACCCCTACTTTAATTGGAGAAACAGTATGTCATTTTTTAAAAATCTAAATGGCTGATTGGTTAGGGAGGACGTCCTCCCTAAGTGTAATTTTTACAATGTAGAATACTTTTTCCCCCATCCAAATTCTTGATTAGGATGGTCTTCTGTGTCCTCTATGGACGAACCTCCTGTACAAGTCTATTAAATACATATGTCGTAGCACACATACACTATTTACCTTGGTTATATACAGTTGCTCAAGGGAAGCTAAATAAATCCATATAAATTAAATGGAAGCACAATAAAGCCACTAAGCAAAAATGCTTTTTAACCCTCCTGTTATGTTGCGGGTCAAATTGACCCTTTTTAAAGTTTGAAAATCTAGAAAAAATACTTAAAATTATTTTTTCAGTATGAAACTTCTTCTACTGGCCTTAATTAGTGTAATCACTTTAAATGAAAATGGTCATCTTTCTGTATTTGCAAACCCCCCCTGTATGGGGATTGACCCGGGAACATTTTTGCTGTACCTAAAAAATGAACAGAACAGGAGGGTTAATGTGACTTTTCTGATTTCAATTGGAAAATTAGTCCCAAAAAACCACTTAGAAACACTGAACATGAACCCTGACATTTACAAATCAAATATTATTGTGTATGATTACTATTGTGTATGATTGCTATCATGTACAATACTTAAAAATATTATGGAAACTTATGCTTCAGTTTCTTATTTAGTGTCAAGTCTTGTTTATGACATTTCATTCAGAAATTCAGTAGAGAGGACTAACACTTAAAAAGTTCAGGAAAAGTGCTGGAGGTTAAAAAAAACAGACAGTAGAAACAAAAAACTTATACACAGTTTCTCCATTACAAATTTCACGTGAAACATTTTGAAAGTGCTTGTGCTAGCAGTTTCAATACATGAAATTTGCAATGGAGAAAGTGAACGGAAGTTATTCTTTTTTTTAATGTTCTGAAATTCTGTGAAAAATGATATCTAAATGTTGAAGGTCTGTTCCTGCTTCCATTTGCTGGAATACAATTGTCAGTAATTCTTAAACATAGGTACAACTAATAGGGACCTAACTGTTTCCACACAGGGCATAATAAAGTTAATAACTTGACAGAAGTGTGTGAAGTATTGTAAATACATTTTTTATTAGGACTGTAAATATGACAGTAAGATGTTTTGTACATGACATGATTGCATGTTAAAGTGCCTGCTTTGACAAAGCTGATCCCACACAAAGGATTTCATTCAATCAACAGTATCACAGAAATTGCTGCATCATGCCATTTAATATTTTGGTCCAGAACACATCAAAGTCATAATCATTCTCCCTCCACATGTCATGTCAGTTGAAAACAGAATCTAGAAAGTTGTGCCAAAAACCCACATATTATTTTTGTTATTATTTTTAATATAAGTGTAATACATTTGATTGTATAGCCTTGTTAACAAAGACATCAATCGTTTTCATTTTGAATATGTTACTTCATTAATAAGGCCATTCAATCAAATGTATCACACTTATATTCAAAATAATCACAGTATTATTTTTGTGATTATTTTGAATGTAAGTGTGATACATTTGATTGAATGGCCTTATTAATGAAAGTAACATATTTAAAATAAATATACATTTTTTTGTAATAAAGTATTTAAAATACATACAGTAAACACGATTCTCCAACCTCCTGAGGAAAATATTCCACAGGCTGATTCTACATTGTGCTTCTCGCTAATTAAAGTACCAGCAGCAATGCTACTGAGTTAGTTTTTAATCCAAGTGTTAGCTACTTTGATGACTAGAACATTCAGTAAATAACATATCAGTTACACAAAATACAATAAGGTTTAGGGTGTTAAATAATAGTTGTCTCATAAACATCTGATCATAATGTAAATATTTGTAAATATTTAGATATTCACTATGTCAATATATGTTTATTAGTTCTATAAGGACAGCATAGTATAGCATACATTTTCAAATATGACAAATTCTCTTTCTTTGGCTACAAATACACTAAAATACCTTTCACCTTATTAAAACTGAGTGTACACACCCACCCACACACACACACACACACACACAAAGATACATTAAAATGGAAAATACTTGACAACTCTTGAACACTGGTCATTTCTCAATATGAATAAAAACATTTTAAATTATATAACTATATATAATTGTTATTATTTAAACATATCTTACTGTAAAACTATGACATTTATCAGATTTTTCACAAAGGTAAATATAACAATACTATACACAATCTACACCAAATTCATTATCTCTAAAAACACAGAAATAGAATACATAATCTGTCACAATGACTGTGTCACATGTTCTCCAATACTTGACACCAAAGAACAGCTAGGATATAGGGTAGCACATCTGGCTCTGTAATCACTTGCACACAAAAAAGCACCGCTATTCAATATAATACAAGTTTATGGGAAAGTGTGGCGTTCACCCATCTAATTATCAGTCAAACTTCTAGAGAAACCAGAATATATAGTTAATATCCTTCCTACAGCAGTTTATACACAGTGTTGTCTAAGGGCCTCTGCTCTACCCTGACCTACTTACACACCACAGATGCTGCTCAATAAATACGTGCTGTTTCAACTTTCAGAATGGTTTATAAAATACCAGTTACATCGCATGACAAAACAGTCACTGCTATGAGACTTAATGGGCTGGGATACACACAAGACAATATGCTTTTTGATATTTACCTGTACCTAAAAGGACCTACTGGCTACAAGATTCAGAATCCTACACAACTGCTTGGGAACTGCTACTGTAGGTTCTTCCAGAGCAGGTCATTTTAGAGCTGCCTGCAAAAGAAAAAAGAAAACGCCTCTTCCAACAGGGCAGCCCCCTTACAAGTCCTGCCCCAGCCTCTCAATCTCATCGGTCAGGAAGTCAATGTCTGACCTAGTAGCGGCAGGGTTGGAGATGACCATCCGGAAGAAGTTGACTTTGTTTCCCTGAGGCTGGTAGCCCACCATGGTGGACCCTGACTCCATCATCATTGCTTTGATTTTGGGTGCCACCTGTTTTGCAACAGTGATGTGAAAAGTTAACAAATCCAATAGTTATACACATACCTTCTGAAATAAAAAAAAAAACAAAATCTGTCTTTGTGAGCCCAAGGAAAGTACACTCACAAAGGAGGAAGGATGTACCTGTACCTTATGCAGCTTCTCCTGGCGTTCCTCGCAGTCCGGCATGCCGCGCAGGCTCAATGGAATGTACCAGAAGCAGACATTTGTGTGCTGAGGCTGCAGAGAGAACAGATTCACATTGATGCCAGCCCCCCTACTAGAAGGAGACATTCATGTGACCCACATTTACATTACATTATGCACAGAAAATTGAACAAAACTAGTTCTGAGTTCCTCAGATTTTTTCTCCAAAAACAGAAAATGTATTCTGTATAATCCAACCAAAAGCGCTGTTGACTAAAAGTTTCTTGAAAGCTGAAATGTATAACTCTGAACTGTGCTATTTTTCTCTCTAGATGCTTGATATTGTACATGTAGGAAAATGTTCATCTCCCTGAATTGTGCTAATTTCTTCTCTAGTAGATGAATTGGAAGTAAAAGCGTTTTCCTTTCCCTTTGTGGTACAAGTTCTGAGACAGGGAGCCACAGTGACAGGAACACAAATATGTGAGTTTCTTTTAGGCCATAAATTATACCAGAATATCACTCAGTACTGCAGATGGCAATCTCTCACATTGAGCTCACTACATTAAGTTTCCTTGCACACAGTTATAAGGTATGCAGAGTGACAAAGGTCCTCTTCATATTCATTATATCTGTATTAATGCTTCATGCATCATGAAAACATCATTGTCCATGTTTGTTTGTTTTTTTGGAGCAGAACAGAACAGAAAAGGCTGGGAAAAGGCTCACCTCTCCCTCAAACACCATTTCATACCCTTGCCGATTCTTTATTTTTGTGTAGAGGTATTCAGAGAGTTCCAAGCACCTGTTGATGTGCTGTTCAAACCCAATTGTACCCTGTAGAATAAAGTAGGCATAATGTCAACTACGACTGAAAGCAGCAATTGCAAAGATCCAATACATGTTCTGCCTTCTGTTTGTTCCTACTTCCTAACTTGTAACAGCTATTAAGCTAGTTTGCTAACAAATGACTAACTTAACTGTGCTAGCTAAGTCTCAGCTAACAACGTTTGGCAACAGGACTAAAATGATTCGTCACATTGAGGAAACATTGTCTAATGTTTCCTCAATGTGACTCCATTCAGGTTGTTATGATACAAAAATGTGATAATCTTATGGGTTTTTGTCCAATTTTTAGTAAATAAATTCCTATCTCTTCCTGTGAATTCTGATGACTCATTATGTATAGATACGTCAGATGGCACCCCCTCATATTTTGTTTTATTAGCACTGTTACAGCTACAGAACACAGCTTTATAAGAAAATTTTACTTTGAGGACAGCTTCACCAAAATATCATAGTTTGGAATGTTTTGTATTACCCTCAGGATAACTGATGTGAGCTGTATGTATCTGTATCTGCAAAAATCATTTGAGGTGAAGATGTCTTTGGGATATTACTTCTCTTATCATCTAAGTGAATGGAGGTGTTAAAATCAATTAACTTCTGTCAGAACAGAGACTACTGGCAACAAATCTTGAAATCACTGTATTTATGAAAACCTAATCATGATGCTTAAGACATAACAAGGAACTGCAGCCTCCACTACATTTTCTGAATCAATTCTCAGCAACAGGGATAACATCAATCATCACTGCTTGGGGTAAAGGGGGCTTTGTTGTGGGCTAAAGTATTATATGTGACACAAAATTACATGGATGTAATTCTTCTTCAGGGGAAGTCCAACATATTAAATAATTACGGGTGAAGTTCACTTTAACAATGCAACTCGTGCTTATCTTTGTCGGCTATGTTTGGGTCACTATAATTTTATCTTTGTGTGAATACCTTGGAATCTGTGAGACTTAATACACTAAACATCACCTTTGCTTTCCACATTAGCCAGAATTTGAAGATGTCCACATGTCTGCCACACTGGATGGCCTTGTCACCAGTGTCATAGGTGACATCATACTGTTTGTCCGGCTGGAAGAGGTATCCAGCACACATCTGATTGCAACCCTGGAGAAGTCCCTGCAGGTATAATTCACAGTGTCAGATTATGGATAAAATACCGAAACACAACAGGAGACAAGCTCTGCTATTCAGTCCATTGAGAAAAGTGTGTGTTTTTATGTCTTACGCATATATATGTGCAGGGGTTAAATTGGGGGTGGACGCAGGTGGACGGTAAATAAATAAATAATTTTGACCAGTAGTTTTGCAAATAACTATGACAATCCAGTCCATTTTTCGTACGCTCCAGTCCATGTGTTCCCTCTAGCCAGTTACTCGCTCAACCAATCAAAAATCCAAAGAAAAAAAAAACTCAGGAGGAACAGTTGTTTATATAGAGTGCCACAGAAAGAAAAATATCGTTGATTGTCTTGATTGTTTGGAAGCGGACACGGTAGGTAATTTCATTAACATGTAATTTCATCTATGCAACATTTTAAAGAGAGATTAATAAACAGCCCCCACGAACGCCGGCTATTATTAACGGCAACTTAGATTGCTTGAGCAAAATCAGCAGGTTTCTGGTCAGCAGCTAAGCTAGGATTGAATATTTCCCACATACATAACGTTTTATTCAGCGGCGACTGGTGAGCTGAAAATCGGTGGGGCGCAAAACTTTCCTTTAAACTAATCATTGATCTCAACCTGTTTTCATTAGTAATTTTCCTTTATAATCAAGCATGCCAACGATTGGATTAATCAAATGGCAAGTAGCCTAACACACAGCATCTTCATACCGTGCTAGGGGGATTAAATCATAAATTCATATATTCATTATCCGTTAAAAATCCGTTTTAATCACCAAGTAGTCTACACTTAACAAACAAGATACACCAGTCTGTTATCTACCGTGTTAGCTTTCAGAATAACAAGCAAAAACAAAACCTGCACTTCAATTTTGTTTACAATCTACGCATTGCAGATATTTGCTATGAATATGAGTGCGGAAAAAGAAGTGCATGTATCCGCAAATAATGTTGATTAAAAATGTGCACAATTTAGTACTGCAAATGAAAATAAATGTAGGCTATAAGGCCTAGGCTACTCGCTAAAACTGCCTATTTGGGGAGAGCTGGCTATATATGATAGTACTGAGTAGACTATTTTGCGGATTAATACTCAAGGAAGATCATGGTAAGATTCCGCCACTGCTTAGTGATTAAAACGGATTTTTCTAAATTGCATTTATCATTTATAATCTCCCTAACACAATGCGAAGAAGCTGTGTCCCTTTCCAATTGATTAGTCAGATGTTTGCATGCTTGTTAATCACTGAAAATTAATTAAAACAGTTTGAGATCAATGATTAGTTTAAAGGAAAGTTTTGCACCTCACCAGTTTAAGAAAGATGGATAAAGGAGGAAGAAAGTGAGGACAAGAGGAGGACCGATTATTTTCTTAAGTAAAAAAAATTCTCAGCATTGATGACACTCAATAAACTTGAAATATATTATGTAAAAGCTTGCATCAATAATTATACATTCTTTTTAAAACATTGTTTTCCTTAATTACAATTATGTGCACAACTATATTGAGCTGAGACATTCATTGGTTTGTACCTTTTTTCACCCACCTCCCACCGGATCTCAGGGTCCACCCACCTCCCAAATCCCAATTTAACCCCTGTATAAGTGTATTTGTGTGCCTAATAGTGTTGGTGCATGCATGTATTTGGTGTGTAAATGTTATAGAATGTGTAGTTTGAGTACAAGTATGAACTCATCACCTTTTCTCTGACCAGGATAGCAGAGCACTGCAGTGGCACTCCCATCATCTTGTGTGGGTTCCAGGTGACTGAGTTGGCCCTACAAAAATAATGACAAAAAACATTAACAACAAACACTCTAGATGTGTAAATACATTTTACCTCTGGATGTATAAGTTACATTACCTCTCAATGCCACTCAGCTTATGACGGTGCTTCCTAGACATCAGTAGTCCTCCTCCCCAGGCACCCTAATTAAACACAAACAACATTTTTCATTGCCTATAAAATGCTCATGCAGTGTGTCTTTGGAGAAGTTGTTTATTGTGTGACTATTCTTTTAAAAATGAAATATCAGCAAAAAGCAAATCTATGGCCATTGATTATAGAAAGGACATAGTAGCTTCAATAGAAAACCATACTTGAAGGCGGACCACTGGAATTTATTGATGAAACAAGCATTTTTTATGCTTTTCTCTATTTTCCCCCCGATTTGGAATACCCAGTCATGCTCACACTGTTACCCTCACTGCAACCTCTGTTGTTAATTGATAAGTGCAGACAAGCTGGTGTTCTCCTCAAATGTATGTGATGTGAGCCACTGCTTCTCATCACACTACAGTTCAAAAGTGAGTCAGAGGAAGACACTTCAGGCTCTATTTTCTGGAATCAATATCGGACGGTGCATGGATGCAGTCAATGGTGGAGCGCGTGGGCACACAGGCCATGGCTAGTCAGTGTTGGTATTTTTGGAACCAGAGGCAAGAAGCGCACTGCGAACACGTAGAAACAAAGCTGGATTATACTGAATATATTATCAGTGGGTGTGGTGCATGGTCATGGTCATGGACATGGACAACTACAAAACACAGGTTCAGTAAGATACAATACTTATTTCGTACAGCTATTTCTAGCCAAGAACACAATTTAGTTCACACAGTGAACACTATTCTGACCTAACCTCTGCCAAGCCAACTAGCAGAAGAACAAGCTACAAAATTAGGACAAATAAAATTACCAAAAAGTGCTGGAATGGCGTACATGTAATGAGTGTCATGAAAGGGGGGATTTAAAGTGAAATGATATACATATGGTAGTTAGTCCAGGTATAGCCTGAAGAGATGAATTCAGACCATGGCGAAAGATGGGTAGTGAGGGAGAGGTTTGAAGAGGGACAGGGTTCCACCACTGGGGAGCTAGGGTGGAGAAGCTCTGTGATCCCTTTACTCGGGTGGGAGGGGGTACAAGGCGCCCTGCTGCCGCAGAGCGGAGTGGTCGTGCAGGCGTGTAGAATCGAATCATGTCCTGCAAGTAGATAGGGGCCATCTTGTTGGTTGCAGTATAGGTGAGGGTCAGGACTTTGAACCTGATCCTGGCAGCGACCGGTAGCCAGTGGAGTGATTGCAGTAGAGGAGTGATGTGGGAGAATTTGGGAAGGTAACTGGAGCTTGCACCTCCATACCAGCTAACTCTTTGGAAGGGTGGCACGAAGACAGCCCTTACTGAGCACAATAAACAAAACTAAGAATCTGGAGCTTGCCAAACCTCATTGGAATTATGACTGGTAGAGAGTGCTATTGATGAGATGAGACCAAAATTGAACGTTTTGGCCATACACCCCTTTGACATGTTTGGCGGCAAAAGAGGAAGAGGAAGCACCTCATACCTACTGTCAAATATGAAGGTGGATCATTGATATTTTGAAGATGTTTTGCTGGCAGTGGTCCTATTTTAGATCAATGGCACAATGAATTCAACAAAGTACCAGGAAATTCTGGCAGAAAATTTGGTTGTCTTTGCTAAGAAGCTAGGACTTGGTCAGGTAGATTCCAAGCATACATCAAAATCTAAACAGAAATGCTAAAGTGAAATGGCCATCTCAGTCTCCAGACTTAAATTCCATCAAAAACCTATGGTCTGAACTGAAGAGGGGGGGTCCATAAGCGCAAAACCCAAAGATATCAATGATTCTGAAAAGTTCTACATGGAGCAATGCACAAATCCCTCCAAATGTGTTCTCTAACCTTATCACAAATTATAGGAAAAGTCATCTTTCATCTTTGCCAGGGGTGTTTTCACAAAGTATTAAACCAGGGGTGCCAATAATTGTGGAACCTGTTTTTTGGGAAAATATTTTTTTTATTTAAAACATTTAAGACTTTGGTTGATTCCAATTAATCATTTATCAAGCACACTAGTTTACACATGTTGGGACATAAAGCTTACGCCAATAACAATTATTTTTTAGTTTAGGTTTTTTTTTTTTTAAGCATTTTTGTGCATATTTATCAAGGGTGCCAATAATTCTGGAGCCTACTGTAGATTTATTAATAGCCGATGAAATGACCTCCTCCACTGGGCGTACTGCCAATTTCGGTTGTCTACGATTGCAATGGAAGACAAGGATAATGATATACTAATCTGTTTCTCAGATGTTGTTTAGCGGGAGGTGCAGAGTTGGCTGCACCTCCAAACGAATCTCATAAATGAGAGAAAATTGTTTGCATTTGTTTGAATTTTCTTCTGTCAGAATTAAAACATTGCCTAAATGTTTATTGGACCATTTTTAATTTCTCATTAAACCTGTAGCTAAATAGGTTAAACGCACAATGCTATAACTAAAAAATAATGACAACAGTATCTTAAAATATTATTAAACCAAATATAACCAGGGAAAATAAAACAATGCCAGTAATCCCATTTATATCCCCTATTCTAAATATCTTCTCAACCACCAGTGATAATGACATTTTGTGACCATCAGTAATCTGAAATATACAATGTATATTTGTATGTTTGTATAGTATACAAGCAGTATACAAGGCAAAAAAATTTTTTTTGCACAAATATTATCATTTTATGTAGAAAAATACTGGACAAAGCAATACATGTTCAAGCTGATTATATCATTTCTACCAGTAAGATATGTTGGACTGCTCAATGGTTGGTATGAAATAATAAATAAAGGAATTTGTAATTATTACTTGTTTAACTCAAATGCTAATTGTTTCCACATTTTAGTTTTATGTCGATATTACATTTATTACATATTACATTTATTATGCCAAAAAGAGAGATTACTGCAAAATATTACATGAACTCTGTTTGGCAGTCTATCCATAATTTGTGACAGTGCTGTAGCTATCATTTTAACTACAATCAATTAAAATGAAAAGATTGTTCAAGTTACGTTTATTGTCATTACAGATGGATGTAAGAAAAAAGAACAAAATACAATACCCTAGGGACCACAATGCAGTATGAGAACAGCCATAGACAATTAAAATGAAAATGATTAAAAAGGCAATAAAAAATAAATGCAAAGTCTGCATTTCTACTGCTGGTATTTATATCAAAGTCAAATTGGATAGCATATGATCCAAGAAAACCTTTGATTGGCTTTTGAATAGGCTTTGATCATGCAGTGCATTGCATGGGAAAGCCCCGAAATGAGAAATCCACTGTACAATGGCCTGCACTTTACACAGTAGACGTGTTCCAAGCAGGTGGGCGGTGAATGGTGCAAATGTAGACTTGACTGACCCGAAAGTTCCAATGAGCTACACCAGGATTGTACTGCACTATGCAATACTGACTGACACACCCCCCAGCAGTGACACCTGACTGTCATCCTGGTTGAAAGAAAACCTCAGACTCCAGGGCACAGTCCAGATTTGATAAGGGGATTCCTTTCTGTACTAGTATGACATTTTAAATTGTAATCTGAATTCATTGCTTAGTCATGACCTGTTTACTGGCTTGTATATTGAAAATTCTATGTGGTTATTGTCTGTGTCAAATTTTATCTGACATGCTGCGAAGAAAATTGCCCATTGGGGTAAAAATGATGTACTTTATTGTGGGATATGTTGAGAACAAGCCACACATGGACATACTGAAGCTAGGGGTCTTGAGGTCTGAGCTGGTGCAGAACGCACTTACATCCACATGGAGCCACATGTTGTATTTCTGACAGATGTCAGCAATCTCGTTGATTGGGTCGAAGGCTCCATACACTGTGGTGCCAGCTGTGGCATTCACGAACAGTGGAATGTAGCCCTGCAAAGATGTAGCACATAACACAAATCATTATTAAGTGCATTGAGCAAGTGCATCACATTGTTAACTTTTATCAGAAGGCCAAATGTTGTACAACAGAATCACAGCACAGTAAACTAATTTTTACTTTGGCATTGCTGGTAAAGTAAGGTAAAGTACTGTATCTGATGAAAAACACATTTTCAATGTACAAAAATGCTTACTAAACAAAAGTTACTAGTACATACAAAGCACTATCTGTAAGTCCTTACTTCAAATCTAGGCCTGCCATTTAAAGTATTGTTATCAAATTTGTGCCAAGTTACATGAAGCAATCTTAACTCACACACATTAAACAAGCTGTACTCCACAGCAATGCTGCCCAATGTGTCCTAAATTCTTTCAAGTAATTTGGCCCTGTGTGTAGAAGAATACAGTGCATTAATGGGGCAAGCATAAGTGACATTTGTAAACATTTGTAAGATTCCATATTTATGTAATAGGCCTCAATATGTGTAATTTATATCTGTATTTATGCCCCCCCCCTCTTCTGTAGTAAGAATGATTGTATGTGTATTGGTATAAATGTCTGTTTATAAATGTGAATGTTACATGCTGCTAGGGAAATGTCCCCATGGGGATAATGAAGTTTTGCATATATATATGTATGTATAGTATTTATTGTACAATCTGTATTTATTTGAATTTGCAAATATACAAGGACTCATGTAAAATGAACACGACGACAAAGTATAAACATATCCTTTCTGGAGGAATATCCTTTCTGTAGGTATTGACCAGCAGTTTCATACAGTCATGTAAATTCCACGCATGAGGCAATTTTTGTTATTAGACAGTTTGATGTGACACAAAGTTTGAATGAGAACATTGTGATCAGATGGTAAGATAAAGAAAACACAGGGCCAAATTACTTAAAAGAATTTAGGAAACACTGGGCAGCATTGCTACGGAATACAGCTTCTTTAATGAGTGTGAGCTAAGCCAGCCAATATTGTTTCATGTAACTTGGCACAATTTTGATATCAACACTTTTAATGGCAGGCCTAGATTTTAAGTAATGACTTATAGATAGTGCTTTGTATCTGTTAATAACTTTTGTATGTTGAAAACATGTTTTTCATCAGATGTCATATCTTTCTGTATTGTGTTTGTTATGAGTTATAATAATAGTAATAGTGATAATAGGAATTCATATATAAATTTAGGCTACGAGAGACATGCATGGTAACACACATTGTGGATGAAATAAACACATAGGCATGGATTCACAAATTTTTCCTTGACCATGAATTACAAAGAAATGAAAGTGTACTGTATGTCAGGGGTGGCCAATACGTCAATCGCAGAGGCCATGCTGGTAGATCACCGTGTCGTTTTAAAGAATGCAGAATTCTTGCCGTTTTCTGCCTGACAGACAGATACGGTTGATTGACGTGAAATGTGACCAATCTGCTGCTGTTGAGAACTTTGCTACATTAAGCATGTCCATTCATTTGTGGTATGGTAACTTAAATGTCCAATATTACATGACGCGACAGCAACGCGATTACTTGCACTTTATATAGGGCAGAGCAGTTGTGGTGAGAGGATAAATCAAGTCCATTTGCAGGGAATTTGGCTGAAAATATACGACGATTAATGGTGTGAATGTAAAACCTGGGATTTTGTCCAGATATGATATTGGTGTAATGAATTAACTTTTATGCCATACTATGTGGCTCATATTGTACGTGATAGTAACAAACGTTGCCAGTGCAACTGGTGCAAGGAAATCGTGTTAGTGACATGATGTGGTCTATTTTAGGTTTTGCTGTCAATATCCGATGGACAATGGGATTTTAAATGTAAACTGGGATTTTCAAAGTGAAGAAATGATGCTGGTCTAACAAATGTACTTTTATGCCAATACAGCTAGCCTACAATTGTAGGTACTTGATTTTAGAAATAAAAAGTACACACATGGTAATGGAAAAGGTAGGCTAGTTAAGGTAGTAACTCTGCGCAATGCTAGCCTAGAGAAATGTAGTACAACACGCACACACACGCAGACACAAAATGTTGGCTAGTGGTTGTGTGCAGTATTATTAAGTAGACTGAAGGACGAAATAGTTGGATTTAGTAAATAAATACAATTGTTGGGCTTGCTTAATAAAACTGTAGACATGTTGAATGAAGTACCCTATATGTGATGTGTGCAGCTTAATGAGTTTGTACTACCGTTCTCAATAACATTGCATGCAGCCACTGTCCAAAGTTTTTGTCTTATTTTTGTGGTTACACTACCACCCCAGAACCCCTGCGGCACACCTCCCGTGAGGAAGTCAGTATCTTGCAGCAGTTTCTATATGACCAGTAACGTTACCTACCGGACCGAAGTGCAACGCTGATTTTAGTGCTCATTAATTTCACAGCCGTCTGCCGTAGTAATACTGTACAGTCTGTCTTGTGGTAAGCAAGGTAGCTAACGTAAACCTCGGTAAAAATGCTGAAAGCAGAATTGTGTAAATTGAGGGTGTCATGGTCCTGTGTTCTTGTCTGCGTTTCCCCTGTTGGGCCGCCAGATGGCGGCACTTCTGTTTTGTGTCCTGCTCCCCTTGTGTTAATTGTATGATTGTTTTCAATTGTCTCATTATTGGTTCTTGATTGTCTCGTTTTCCCTTCCCTCTCTGTGGCCTGATTGTTCATGGTGCCCTCCTGTGTCTCGTCAGTGTCTGTTCTATTTAAGTTTCCCCCTCCCTTGACTCAGGTGCTGGATCTTTGTGGTTATGTCAGATTGTTTGTGCGTAGGCCTCTGCCCCATGTGTTCCTGCCCATGTCTTGGTTTTCTAGTGTTTTTTTTGGAGTTTCTGCATTTCCTTTGTTCCTGTGTTCATGTCTTGGTTTTCTAGTGTTTTTTTGGAGTTTCTGCATTTCCTTTGTTCCTGTGTTTGTTTCCTACGTATGTTTGTGCCGACCGTATGTACCTGCCTGTGTTTGTGACCTGTTTGTGTTTGTTTGACTTACTTGTACTCTGTCCTGCCTGTGTTTTTGAGTTCCTGTTTCATTAGATATTTTGAGTTTGTGTTTTTGCCCTTCGTGGCCTCCTCTGTTCCCTACTTGTTTGCCTGTCGTGTTAGTAAAGTCTTTGTTAATTTTCCCTTTTGAGTTTGTGTTTTTTTTCCCTCTGCGTTTGGGTCCCCCCTACCCGTACCGTGACAGAGGGTGTATTTTACGTCTATTTTAGAAATATAAATGTGTTTCCTGCAGTGATTATACAGATGCAAAAGCAGTAGAGTTATTGTTATATTTAGAGTTACCCAGCAAGGCAGTGTAATAAGTGAAAAGAGAGGTTTTCATGAGTCCAAGGGAGGCTCAAACCTCGCCGGTCAGTTACGCAAAAATTTCCCATGCTGATGCACTACCCGGTGAGCTAACCGTGTAAGAGAAAAAGGAATACCAAAATGTGGTAGTTTTAAACGAGTGCACTTCTATATATGTACAGTAATTTTGCGTATGCATCCGATGTATTGATTGGCTGATGTAACTAAAATGTCCAATGGAGAGACATATTTGTGGGCTTTAAGCATTGATGATGTAATCAGGCAGGAAATAGGAGAAAATGCAAAATCCCCTAAGTTTGGAGCTTAATTGTGTGGACATGTGAAGGTGTTTGTGAGTTCTGTCTGTTGAAATGGGTCAGAAGGTACAAAACTGCATTTTTTTTAAGGGCTGAGAGTGTGTGGTCATTGCGATTATTTCTGTAGGGAACCCTGAAAAGTGCCAAACTGTCTGTGCTGTATAGGTATGGTGCATGCCGCCCCGCCAAGGCGTAACTTGGTGGGATGGCATACCTGCCATCCCAATCTTGGAGGTGGACATACATCGCCTCATTGCTGGGCTGCTGAGTAATACTACTCACATTCAATGGCACTTTCCTTCTGTTTCACCAGGAAAACATTTCAGGTCTGAGAAACAGTAATCTGAAACTGACCTTTTGCTTGACATGAATGACCTTGGCCTCCAGATCAGCTGGAATGACTCTTCCTCTGAAACAGACAGTAAACATTCAAACATGTGAATAATGTTCTCAGTCAGAGGTCCAAGTACACTGAGGGCATGGGATATATGCGAACATACCTTTCATCACAATTCAGCAAGATCACATTCTCTGTTCCAAAGCCAAGAGCTGCACCAGCTTTCTTTATTGAGTAGTGGCTCTGTCAGACAGAGATGACACAAATTCACTATGTTTAATTCCCTCTGGTATCAGGAATCTGTCTCCATTGATATTTTATATTTAACTGAACCTTTATTATACTGGGATGGTCAAATAATGGTCAATGTCACTTCATCTTTTCAGTGATGACCTAGCTGAATCAAGCTGGGAATAGATAGGGAATGCAATGGATTTGTGAAGCCAATCAAATCTAGGTGGATGGTTAGGTGGTCAGATTGAGATAGCCAGTTTAGGAATTTGACTGAGAGACCAGGGCTAAAAAACTTTAGATAAGTGCCAAGAGATGAGTGCCATAATAAGCACCATGTTACAAAAGTAATGATTGGTCGGCCAGACTGGGATATACCTACATGTGACCAAATCAGGGCATGTGCCCACATGAGGATTCCTCTGTGCAACAAAGGGTCTGAACAAGGCAATAGCTGAAGCAAGAAATGGTTGAGAGTGGATGTTTGGTAGACAGAATATACGCACATGTTCCGATGTGAAGAGGATTAGCCTGGGGGCGGCAGACATGCCTTTTGTCTTGACTTCTGGGAAATACTTATAGCGTGCCACCATCACACTGTACATGTTGGATATTGCTCCCCCTGCAGACAGAACAAGAATATTTCTTGTCTTGGTCCAACAGAGTAAAATTGAATTGAATGCATTTCATAACTTTCTGTATGAGTATATATCTAATGTCAATGCTAAAAACCGTTAATGTTGAATCAGGAATAATGATCTGGTTCAGAAATCACCTGGTGAGAATATCCCATCTCCATCTATGCCCTGCCAGCCAATTGTCTCTCTCATTTTCTTCAGGGTCAGCTGTTCCATGAGCACAAAGACTGGGGCAATCTCATAAGTGAACCTGCAGGACAAATCAAACCCCCCCACACACAAACAATCATCAGTGATGCTAACAAAAAATCTCAGTTGCTGTTTTTTGGCATACAAAATTACTTTCATTTACATTCCTCTGTGCTTGGAAACAAATCAGCATATTTCACCTATAAGAAACCTCAGTTAAACCAAATACAAAATACATTTCCTGAAAATTCTCATTGGGATGGCAGGTATGCCATCCAGTCAAGTTACGCCTTGACGGGGCATGCCCCATACCTATACAGCACAGAGAGTTTGGCACTTCCCAGGGTTCCCCACAAAATTAACTGCAACAGCCACAGACTTTCAGCCCTTAAAAACATTCATTTCTGTACATTCTGACCTAATTTCAACAGGCAGAGTTCATAAACAACTTCACACGTCCACACAATAAAACCCAAAACTAAGGGGATTTTGCGTTTTCTCGTTCTTCTTCTTTTTACTGCCACAAATTCTCATAGCCCACACAGTCTCCCCATTGGTAATTTTACCTACATCAACCAATAAAAACATTGGATACAAACACAAAATGAACATATATACAAGTGTTCATGTTTAAAACAGTACAACTTGCCAGCTCTGATGTCTGCTTCCCTCGTAGCCTAGTGGGTAGTGCCTTTGCAGGACTGATAGACTTGGTTAAATCCCCCCCTCCGACTGAAGCAAATCTCTAACTCAGTACACTGGCTTGCTGTCTAACTAAAAATACAACATTTAAACTATTGCTTTTGCATATGTAAAACCTTTCTGGGACAGTTTCACTTACTGCAAGTATAGTGAACAAAAATATAAACACAACACCTCAAAAATTTGTTCTATGTGCACAAAGATCTTATTTGTCTCAAAATTTTCCCACAAATTTGTTTTGTTTTTGCCCACTGTTAGCTAGCAGTTCTCCTTTGTCAAGATAATCCATCTCCTGCACAGGTGTTGCATATCAAGATGCTGATTAAAAGCCATGATCACTAGGCAGGTGTCCCTTATGATGGGGTCAATAAAAGGCCACCCTAAAATGTTGAGTTTTTTGTTGTTCAACACCATGTCACAGATGCCTCAAGAGTTAAGAGATCATGCAATTGGCATGCTGACTGCAGGAATGTCCTGTAGAGCTGTTGCCAGAGTAATGGGTGTTAATTTCTCCACCATAAGCAGCCTCCAGCATCGTTTCAGAGATTTTGGAACAGGCCTCACAACCGCAGACCACATGTAACCATGCCAGCCCAGGACCGCCACATCTGACTTCTTCACCTGTGGGATCGTCTAAGGCCAGCCACACGGACAGCTGATGAAACAGTTGGTTTACACAACCGTAGAATTTCTGCACGAACTGTTAGAAATCGCCTCAGGGAAGCTCATCTGCGTGCTTGACGTCCTCACCGGGGTCTTGATTTGTCAGCAGTTTGGCATCACAATCGACATGAGTGGGCAAGAGCTCACCTTCGATGCCAACTTCTTCCATGTTCTCCCAGTTATTCCATGGCCTGCATACTCACAGACATGTCACCCATTGAGCATGTTTGGGATGCTCTGGACCGACGCGTACGACAGCGTGTTCCAGTTTTCACCAATATCCAACAACTTCGTACAGCTATTGAAGAGGAGTGGGACAATATTCCACAGGCTACAATCAACAATTTGATCAATTCAATGCGAAGTAGATGTCTTGCGTTGCATGAGGCAAATGGTGGTCACACAAGATACTGATCGGTATTCTGTTCATCTCATGGTATCTTTTTTGGGGAATCTGTGACTAATAAATGCATATCTGTATCCCCAATCACATGAAATCAATAGATAAGTGCTTAATGAATCTATTTCAGTTGAGTGATTTACGTTTATTACCTTTGAACTCAATAAAATCTTCGAAATTGATGCATTTATATTTTTGTTCAGTGTATCTTTTTGTATCTCTGTTAGTGCGATACCAGCTGACGCCAGTAGATCGCAGTGGCCGTTAGTCAGTGTGAGACTCACAGGCACAGGACGTCTTGCTTGGTAGCAAGCCTGGCTGGAATACTAGCAAGAAGTTAAAGGTGCAGTGTGTAGAATTTAGTGACATTTAGCGGAACGGACTTGGCAGAAATTGAATATAATACACAAAGTTTTAATTAGTGTATAATCCCATGAAAATAAGAATCGTTGTGTTTTTGTTACCTTAGAATGAGCCCTTTATATCTACATAGGGAGCAGGTCCTCTTCCACGGAAGACGCCATGTTGCACCGCCATGTTTCTACAGTAGCCCAGAACGGACAAACGCTGCATGATACTGTTCCTATATAGTATTTATATAATCATTCAGTAGTGTCGCTGACATTTCCCAGGCAATGATTCATGTTACACTGCGATAACTCATCAAACTACAAACTACAGTAACATTGGTACATGTAAAGCACAGAGCTGCTATGTAAATACCACTTTGTGTTTTATTGGTATTGTTCATATTGTGCAGACCAGGTAGGAATATAATAAAATAATTTTATAAATACAAATCTCTGTTACTTCTCTTCGGTCCCTTTGGAGGGCTTCCACTCTCTGCTCTTCTTCTCTAGAAACCCCCACTCCAATAGCGTGGAAACTATTTTATAATGCTTTGGTGAGCGGATATTGTCTGCAGATGCTGGCTGAACTTATGCAAATGTTCGCTACGTTTGTTTGGTCATTGCTACTCGGTGTCGCTTCAGCAAATGAGTGCGGGTGAATATACGACATGTTGAAGACGATAATAAAGTTAGCTAGATGTTCTGTATATTTGAATTATACAGCCTTTCCCTCGAAAACCTTTACTGCCCTTCTTATAAGTGGTCATCCATTTATGATGCCAAAATCATGTTTACTTAAACTGTTTTCTTTGTTTACATTGGCTATTTGTTTGTTACACCACAGTGACATTGTTTGGCGGTACATTAGGTTAGAAGGAATAGCCTGACATTTATTCAGCCAATAATAAATTACATTTATTTCCCAATATCTTTGATTGTCATATTTAGTCATCAGAGGTGCATACACCCTTGTTAGGAATCATTGGTTTTTAATCCAAACTTAAATGCTAGCAAGCATATTTTTATTATGTGAACAAATGATTAGCCCCATGCTGTGAAGTGGTATCATGACCACTGTCCTTGTAATTACAATTTGGAACACATAAACGTTACTGTAAATAATATTTAAATCTATATCATATATCCATATGGAATGATGGCTCTCCATCAACAATTAAAGAATGCAACACGTGTTGCTATGCCCAACCTTCAAACTAACAAAAAGGCAAATATTCAGAGGTGTGGACGTACATTCAAAACAGTGCATTACAAAGGCATGCTGATGTTAAACCCATATTCCAATCTATTTGAAATGACACAAATTCTGCCTAGTCTGTTCAAACATCAGACCTTATTTTTTACTGTACATATTGTTTATGCCCTACACCTGAACAAATTGGATGTGCTCATTCTACTGTACCTCCTTTCAGCTGACTACATCAGAATCTGTACTACTGGCATTTTATGACGGCTTAAAATGTACAACATTGTTAATCAGAAATTATATCTGGGTGGGTAAATCGGCGGATATGGTGTAGAACATAGTTTGTCATTGAGTTATAAATATAGCTACCAGTATACACTGGGCTTGCACTCATGGTTTATGCAGCACTGGCCTGATATGCCTTTTTTGTTTGCTTCTACCTGACCGGTTCCAGCATGTTAGCTGAGGCAATCCTCTTGTCAGAGCAGATACCTACCTCCCCCACTTTAAGAGCAAATCACCAAAAACTGTAGTCAGGTAAATTAATCTGACATTTGTTTTACTCTGTTCTTGCAAAGCTTGACAATTCTCTTTAATATTATCTAATTATTGAAAAGTGCAATACAAAATAAGTTATGTCAGATTGTTTAAATATGTAAATGTATTAAATCTGTCAAGCTCATGAACCTGATAGCATCTGCTTCCAGTGTGCAAGAAAAAATTGACAGAGGTGAAATCAACATGATGGGCTACCTCTTTGATGTCATACTTCAAGAGGTAAAATGTGAATGCTGAGTTATTGCTGTCTGATATTGGTTACATGATAAACAAACAGTGATGTGTAAAGGGGACTAGTGACTTGTGTTTTCTGTTTTAAAGGTCATCATTGGGAAAAGAATGAGAGCTTCAGCTGCTATCGGGCAGAATTTGCCATGGCTAGCCAGACTTCACCATTAAAGGCTGAAGAAATGTGATAGTCTTGATTGTATTTATTTTGGATGTTTGATAAAAAAAAATCTATTGTAGCAAGTAGTTTTGTCTCATTTTATCATGCCTATTCAAATTTTGACATGTCTCATTGCTGCGTAATTTCCTGAGGAATTATGATTCTTTGGTGTACAACTACATCTGGGATTTAAGTGACCACGGTTATGACTCAATGCGTGAATGTGGCCAATCGTTATCTGCTTTTCAGCAACATGAAAGCGTATATTTAAATAGCATTGGTGCATCTAATCCAGGAGTGAGATTTATACTTGAGAGACTTGGGTATGATTAAAATGAGTTTAAGCAAAAATATTGTAATTAGACATGAATACTTAAATTGTCATAGACTCATTGATCATTAGAAGCTATCAGTTGTATTCCATGAGAAACACCAGACGGATTTATCGTAAATGCAGACAAGCAGGTGTGAGAGTCTCCAGAGATGACAACTCCCTTTTAAGGTAAACAAATGGTATCGTAGATGCTAGGATAGGATGTTGCGGGGTCGCAGCATACCGAGACAAAACAAATTATAGGCCTACTGTAAGGCTACAGTGAATATGTGTACATTTAACTGAACAGTCATTAAAATATGCATTATATATAATTTATACATTAACACTCATGAAGCCAGGATTATTAGCCTAGTACGGAGCAATAAAGGTGTTATCTTAACGTAGCTAAGTACTGTGTTGTAACCAGATAATTATCGACCATTAATTAAAACTGGTAAGCAATCATAAACGACTCAATATACAAGTGGTAACATCTTACAAATGAACTCGTTTCCTAAATAAAGGAGGTCAGGTGACTTCCAATAGTGATCTGGAGGTTATGCAATTTCCGGTCCTTCCACTTTTTTCATTGGGTCCTTCACATGGAGGTCACGTCTTTCCGGTCGGTACTCTCCGTGGAGATCGATGGTGGAGGTGGTCCTGGTAGATTTGTGGTGTGGAGGTTACGCAATCTCCGGTCCTTCCGCTTTCTCATTGGGTCCTCTACATGGAGGTCACGTACTTCCGGCTCTCTTCGTGGAGATTCTCCTGGTGGAGATTCCCCAGCTCACTGCAGGCTGGTTCTCTTGTCGTGGGGGGCGAGCCAAGATGGCGACGTGAGCACACACTTTTTCAGGAGCTGGTCACCTCAAACCTTATAAAACTAGTGAAACATAGCTATTAGATATTATATTTCACAACACGTCTTAGAGCGGTGTTATGTGATTTATGTTGATGTGTTAGTGACCTCACATCATTGATATCTTTCGGTTTATGCACTTATCTGATAAAACAAACTTAAGCTTATAGCACTGTTAGCTACAACAACAGCAATATGGAGTCAGCACTAGAAAATCCACTCGTGAACAACATGCACGACTACTGCATAACAAACCAACCTGTGTTATCAGTCGTGGATGCAGAATTTCCTCCCTTACCTATAACTCCTTCCAAACCCCCGGCATCGAAGAAAACCAAGCAGCAATGCACTTTAGACATAGACAGCGCGGACATTGTGCAGAAAGTCTCAGTGATGTTTAACACCAGAATTGATGCTCTGGAAAAGAACGTAGAGAGGTTGATATCCGACAACACAATGAAGATCGAAGGTCTAAAGAAAACGGTTGACCTTTCTGAGATTTGAGATGTCAAAGGGAAAATGACACACATCGAAGAACGAGTATGCATGGCAGAGAAGAAAGCAGACCTGGTGGAATGTTTATCTGATCTTGAGAACTACTCATGACGATGGAATCTGTGTCTCTACGGAGTAGCTGAATGTAAGGGCCAAAACGTCCGTAGAGAGGTTATACAGATCTCCCAGTTGGTCCTACCCGAGCACAAGGCCAAGTTTCCTGATGGCATTGATACAGTGCATCGCCTCGGCCAACTGAGAAAAGATGATTCCAAGCTTCGGGGGATTATTATCCAGTTCACCTCACGTATCTACGGGGATGCAGTTTGGAAAGCAGCAAAAAATCCACTTTCCTCCATAACAAAAACCTGCGCTTTGCCGAAGATTTATCACAGTCTGTCAGAGAGAGAAGGATGCAGCTCTGGCCACTGGTGGCGAAGGCACGCGAACAAGGAAAGACAGCATATTTTATCGGTGGACTAGCCTATGCTAACGGTACTGAACTGACTCCTGCAACTTGAGGTTTGATGATCATCCCCTACGTGATGATGTATGTTTAAAACCGAGAAAAAGCTGATTTTCAATAACCAAAGTGTTTTATTTTCTTTGTTTTTTCCGAGTTGTTTCTTCCTTGAAACGGATCATTATCCTGAAAGTTTGAAAAGAATGCTACTCAGGTAAATAAGTTTGAAAGTGAGCATCATTTAACTAAGCCCATTCAGTTCAGTGTTACTTTTTCTAATATTTGTACATTCTTTTTATTCTGAATGATTAATAACTGTTGTAGTATTTTTTATCAACAGGAAACTAAGATGCCTTGTTAATTTCATAGCTATACTATGTTTCACTAAGTAACTTTATATAAAAGTTAAAATGGTGAAGCTCTTTACAATAGGTTTAAATTTCCTAGTTTCATCCTAACTTTACTTCTTATTCTAGTCCTTTTATTGTTGTTAATACATCTTTATCTATTATTGCGCTCAATGCCAGTGGGTTAAGAAATATTGTAAACCGCAAAGCTATATATTTTTTTTGCTAAGAAGCACAAAACTGATTTCTGTTTTATTCAAGAGTCACGCTCGATTTTGAAGGTCTCAGTGGGGTAACGAGCTATGGCTGGCACATGGATCGGCACACTCTGCTGGTGTTGCCACTTTAAAACACACATTCTCTGGAACTATTCTACATTCTGTCTGTGACACAACAGGTCATTTTCTTTATCAAGTTATTAACATTGACAACTTCACTTTTATCATTGTTAATATGTATGGCTATAACTCTAAATCTGAGAATAATAATCTTCTTGAAACATTGGAGAATCAGATTCAACACACTCCTAATAACTTTCCAAATTCTGGTATAGCAATAGGAGGGGATTTCAACATGATATTAGATAATAATATGGATTGTTGGTCTCCACGAGACTACTTCAGTAAATGAAAACTTAAAGGTATTTATCCAAAATTTTAATTTAATTGACATATGGAGGAATAACAATCCTAACATACATGCTTTCACTTGGCGTAATAGAAGTGCCACCAGACAGTCACGATTGGACTTTTGGCTAGTTTCTCAAAATATGAACATTGACAAGATATCAGTTAATATCATTACAACACCGTTAACAGATCATAATGCACTCTCCATTTCTATTTTTTTACACTCTGCCAATACTAAGGTTTGCAGAAGCGCTTACTGGAAGCTTAACAGTTCGCTGTTACAGCACGAGATAGTTAAATTGGACATTAAAAATAATAATGCAATTCTGGAACAAAGCAAAATCTGAAAATTCATTTTGTGGTAATTGGGAATTATTAAAATTCAAAACAAGCCAATACTTGAGAAATTATGGTAGTGTCTTAGCAAAAAATCTTAGAGTAGAGGAAGAAAGGGTGGTTTCTAAATAATTACTTTATCACAGAAAAGCCCTGCAAATTTGTCTGAACAGGAAACGCTAGTTAATTTCAGAACAGCTTAAACTGAGTGAAATATACTCAAATCAAGCAAAAGGTGCCTTTGTAAGATCAAGGAAAAGGTGGATTGAAGAAGGTGAAGAAAATTCTGCTTATTTTTTCAATTTAGAAAGGTTTCATGGGAAAGTTAATATAATCCAACAACTTAATGTTAATGGCACTGTAACTGATGATCCAAAAAGAACAGCTGATTATTGCTCTAATTTCTATAGTAATCTATATAAATCTAAGTATTGTCTGCAATCAACATTTTTTTGAATTCCCTTAATATATAATATCACTAAAATCAATCAAGATAATAGAAAGCTATGTGATGAAATTATAACCATAAAATAAGTCATTTATGCAATTTTGAACATCTCAAAATGAATAAATAACCTGGAGTTGATGGCCTCTGTGCATAATTTTATCAGGCTTTTACAGAATATTTAGCTCCTTTTCTGCTTGATGTAATCTTAGAAAGTATTGAAAAAGGAACTCTTCCTCCTTCATTAACACAAGATTCGATTACTTTGATTCCCAAACCCAAAAAAAAGATCTTTTTATTGATAATTGGTGACCTATTTCCTTATTGAATAATGACTACAAATTTTTTGCATCAATAATTGCTAAGCAAATTAAAAGTGTATTGGATCCAATTATTGAAGTTCAATCAGGTTTCATGAGAAAAAGACACATTTCCAATGATACCAAGCTTGTTGTCTTAGATGTAGCCTAATTGATTATTCATTTTTATGTCCTGATGATAGCGTTATTCTTTTTTCTGGATTTCTATAAAGCCTTTGACACAATTGAACACAATTTCACATTTCGTTCCATGGAAAAATTTGGATTTGGTGACTTTTTCTATAAAGCCGTTAAAACGATGTACACTAATGGTAATAGCTCCATCAGATTGAAAAGTGGCACATCCCCGAGGTTTGATTTAAAATGTGGCATCCATCAGGGTTGTCCGGCCTCCCCATATTTATTCATTCTTTGTACACAACGTCTTACCAATCACATTAAAAATAGCACATTAAAAGGAATAGCCATTGCAGACAGACATATTATACTTAGTCAACTTGCTGACGACACTACCTTATTTCTAAAGAATGCTAGTCAAGTACCCATTGCTATCAAAACTATAGAATCATTCTCTGCAACATCTGGACTTTGTTTGAATTTGAACAAATGTGAGCTTTTTTCTCTTAAAGAAGGTAACATGCCCTGTGTATGTAACATACCGATTAAAGAAAAGGTTACTTATTTGGGAATTACCATTATAAAAAATGAAGAAGCAAGATGTTCCGAAAACTTTAGCTTAATTATTTACAAAACGAGAAAAAAGCTTAACCAATGGCTACGACGAGATTTCTCCTTAACCCTCTGGGGTCGAGAGCTCCGCCGGCGGAGCTCGACAAGATGAAATTAACTTTCGTTTCTATTTGGATGATTAACTTCACATGCTGTTATCATACAGATGCAACAAAACATTGACAGAAACCTTAGAATCGCGACTTTCCAATGCGCCCCTTGGCAAATAACATGAATTGTTTTAAACGTTTTAAATTTGATTAATTAGACCATGTATGCTTCGTTAAACTTTACTCATTACTATGTGAATTTCGCTCAGCAGGAAGTCCGCCCAAATCGCATTCACATGTTAACAACATTATAATTACTCTCCATAGAAGGAGACTAAAGGAGGGGCGATGCGAGATCCATGTGAGAAATGCCAAGTCTGCGAAAGCGGGATAGAATGTCAAAGTGTCGCCTAATTCACTTCTTTTGAGGTGAACATTTCGTTTAATTTTGGAAAATGGTCCGTCCGGAAGCCGACACTGATGAAGAGCGGTGTCATTTCGAACAGCGAACTGATCCAGCTGAGGATCAACTTCATGCGTAAGTATATTTCTTAGGATCATATCGGTAAATATGTATACTGTTTTGCAACGCATCTGTGTGTTTGTAGGAATATCCAGCAATATGCGCGTTTGTAAATTCCCACACTACGAACGATTCGAACTATTGCATCTCAAAATTATAGGCTAGGCTCTCTGCGTCTGGTTGTGTGTTAGAAGTATCAGGTAGACTGTATGTTTTTCGATCATATTGGTAAAAATAGCCCGTGGCGTGGCTAGGATTCTAAAACTGATGTCCTCGCACAATCGATATTAGCATACTGTAAGTAAATTCGCGAAATAGCAATATAATAACCACTTAGTTAAACAGACCTAGCCTACTTCAGATTTAGGCATTGTTATTGATGAGTTGCGTGTAGTTGAGCTGGAATATCAATGTTTATTTAGTTTAGCTAATGTTGTTTCGTTGATAGCTTGCATTATTTGTAAATGTGTGCTGTATTACATTCTCTGTGTTTGTAGGAATATTCACTAATATGCGCGCTTGTAAATTCCCACACTACGAACGATTCTAACCATTGCTTCTCAAAATTATAGGCTACCTCTCTGCCTCTGGTTGTGTTTGTTTGGTTCTTTGTTTGTATATGATGTAACCATGTCACATTTCTGAAGTTTTGTTTTCATTAGTTAGTGGTTTGCCCCTTTTTTGTAAAGCACATTTAATTTTCACCTGTTGAAGGAAATGTGCTATATAAATAAAGTTTGATTTGATGTCACATTTCCTAACAATTTTGTTTTTATCATATTTACAGAGATGCTGATCAAGAAACAAGGCCTAGTTCACCACTAGCTAAGAGGCCACGCAAGCGTTGCAAGAGTACACCAGTCTCATCTCATCTTCCATGCGTACAGTCTGCTTCAATAAATGTTCTGAAAATCAAAAGATGTCTTTGTTTCTGTCTTCTAAATGGCTCACTGAGTCTTTGTGGTGGGGAGGCATGCGGCCAGGTGTGAATAGCCTACTTAGCTGGCTGGTCGTCCTACCCAATGCATATTCATTACAGAAAGGCCATTTGCAACATTCTCACCTGGTGTTGAAAAATAGTAGTCACAACACTAACTTTTAGCAATGTATTTTATATTTCTCATTGGATTTGCTAAAATATTTTGTCATCTTTTGATACCCAAGACCTTGATGAACACATTTCAGTGACCAAAAGTCTTAGTCATAATTGTTTAGTGTGTTTTATTACAACATTCCTGTGCATGTTCAAAACAATTGTTTGTGTGTTTTTAGAGCAGTTTACAATCCACGCATGATTATGACCTACTTACTGCTGCCATATTATTGTAGCTGAGTTTGTGCTGAAAACAAAGATATGAAACACTTTGGAATCACTGTATATAAAGTTGATGAAATTTACACAAATGTCAGAGCATCGCACAATCACCAGTGTGCCTCATTTTACCCTTAGACCCCAGAGGGTTAAATTTGAAGTAGCACAGTACAAGAGAAGATATGGTAGTCATTTAGCAAAGGACCGTAGATTAGAAGAGAATCTGGTCTCTAAAATCGTTTCTCTTTATCAACAACCCCCTGGTAGTTTATCATAAACAGAAAAAACTGAGCTAACTGAACATCAAAATAAGTTGGATGAAATTTATAAAATGAAAGCAGAAGGCTCATTTGTAACATCCAGGAAAAGATGGATTGAAGAGGGGGAACATAACTCTGCTTATTTTTTTAATTTTCAAAAATATCATGGGAAAAGTACAATTAAGCAATTTAATATCAATGGAGTAGTAACTGATGACCCAAATATGATATCGAAACATTGTTCCAACTTCTATAGTAACTTATATAATTCAAAGTACTGTGAAGAATCAACCTCCAGCTTCCTGGATACAGTGAGTAATGTCACCCAAATTGAATTAATCACAAACAATTAAGAGATGGTCCTATATCTCTGGAGGAGATTTCGATTGCGATTGAATATCTTAAGAATAATAGATCGCCTGGAGTGGATAGTCTCACTGCAGAATTTTTTAAGGCATTTGCAGAAGAATTGGCACCATTCATTTTGGAGGTTTTTATAGAAAGTATCGAGAAAGGGACTCCTACCTTGACACAAGGGCTTATTAGTCTAATTCCTAAACCCCAAAAAGACCATTTGCTGATTGATAACTGGAGGCCAATGTGTCTTCTCAATAACGACTACAAAGTGTTTGCATTAATAATTGCAAAAAGAACTAAGGCAGTTCTAGATCCAATTATTGATGAGGTTCAATCAGGATTCATGAGAAATAGACATATATTAAATAATATTAGATTGGTTTTAGATTTAATTGACTATTCATATTTGTGTTCTGATGATAGTTTCGTCTTTTTCCTAGATTTTTACAAAGCGTTTGATACAGTAGAACACAATTTTATTTTCCGCACTCTTGAAAAATTTGGATTTGGTGAGTTTTTCTGCAAGGCCATTAGAACCATGTATGTGAATGGTAATAGTTCAGTTAAATTGAATTCTGGCACATCCTCTAGGTTTCAATTAAAGCATGGCATTAGGCAGGGATGCCTGATATACCCATATCTTTTCCTTCTTTGTACACAGCTTCTCGATATTTATATTAAAAGTGGTATCATAAAAGGGATATCAATTGCTGATAGGGAGATTATTCTTAATCATTTACCTGACAACACTACCCTTTTTTTAAAAAGAAGCCACTCGATAAATGCCATACAGGCATTTTTTAAAGCTTCTGGGCTGTTTGAACCTTGCTAAATGTGAGTTACTTGTCCTTAAAGACTGTGAAATACCCCATATCAGTAATATACCCATAAAACAGTTACATATCTAGGCATAAAGATTATCAAGAACAAATATTGTAGATGTACCTTAAATTTTGATCCAATTATAGATATAACCAAGAAAAAACTGAATCATTGGTTACAGAGGGATTTATCTATGAAAGGACGAGTTTTGTTGACAAAGGCAGAGGGTATTTCCCGTCTAACTTATGCGGATATCTCACTTTATGTTAGTAATAAGATTTCAAAAATAATTGATAACATGCTTTTTGATTTCATTTGGAAAAACAGAACTCATTATGTTAAAAAAAGCTGTTATTATGAATACATATGAATCAGGAGGACATAATTTCCTTGACTTCACCACTCTTAATAATACGTTCAAAGTCAACTGGATTAAACAATTTCTAAATAGTCCCACATTGATTTGGAACTTCATACCTCAATACATATTCTCCAAATTAGGTGGCCTCTGGGTGATGTGCTCCCAGAAACACATTTGTTTTGGTACGGTACCCATACCAAAAGGCTATGGAAGGACTTGAATAGATTTTATTATTGATAATATTGACTCTGATTTCACTTTATTATTAACCTAATCATTATTTTTGCAAAATTTCATATCCACAAACCCAAATTTAATAACTCTAAACCCGTATTTATTAGGGGTCCAAGCAGCGAAGCTGGTGGAACCCTATTGTATCTGTTAGGATTATTATTATTAGGGGTCCAAGCAGCGAAGCTGGTGGAACCCTATTGTATCTGTTAGGATTATTCTTATTATTAGGGGTCCAAGCAGCGAAGCTGGTGGAACCCTATTGTATCTGTTAGGATTATTATTATTCTTATTTTTTTCCGCTAAAAGTGTCTGAGGCTCAGCAACCATAAGTCCTGGAGCAACCAAATTTGGCAGGTGTGTTCCTATGGGCCCCCACTACTCAGGCACTAAAAATCACGTACGTCGGCCAGATGGTGGCGCTATAACAAAGGGTTTTGCGTAAAAGGCCATAACTCCCACACCATAAGTTAGATCAACACAAAACTTCATCGACCTATGCATCTGAATGTGCTCTACAACTTTGCCATTGGCACCACCTATGTCCGCCATATTGTTTGCCCGCCATTTAGACTTTTTAGTTGGGGCGTGGCAGTTTTCTCCGCTAAAATGTCTGAGGCTCAGCAACCATAAGTTGTAGACCAACCAAATTTGGTAGGTGGGTTCCTATGGAACCCCACTACCCAGGCACTAAAAAACACCTATGTCGGCCGGATGGTGGCACTATAACAAAGGGTCATAAACCTTTTAAAAGGTCATAACTCCCACACCGTAAGTCAGATCAACACAAAACGTCATCGACTGATGCATCTGAATGTGCTCTACAACTTTGCTTTTGGGAGCACCTATGTCCGCCATATGGTTTGCACACCATTTGGACTTTTTCATTAAGTGGGGTGTGGAAAAGCTGGAGCTCCAAATCCAAACGGTTACGACATCGAGTAAACTTCTTTACGGCAAGCGACAACCATGGCGACGCAAGTAATCTGACACCGTAGGTCTAGTTTTTATCGGTCTGACAGTGCCACCTAGAGTGCATGCTAGGATAGGCTACCAAAAGTTTTTCAGTAAAAGCTTTCTGAGAGGATGAATAATTACTTTTCTTTGGCATGGATCCATTTGAAGACAGTATCGGATGAGTTCGTTAAGTCTTTAAATCTGTCATTATGGTGAGAAAAAGCTAAACCTACTATTGGTAGGTTTTGAGTTTCTGTGCAAACGCGCGAAAACACGCTGGTATAATAAAACAATGACGGTAATACATATATAGTCCGCTTCGTTCCGTTGCTACCATAACATAACAGACTATCTTGTGTCTACAGCTGCAGTTTCTCGCTGCAATTTCTAACATTGAATATTCACAAAATACACAATTTATGCTGTACTCTGCCAGTGTCTACATAAATAATACGCTAAGGTAAAGATTTGAGAGGATGAATTATTACTTTTCTTTGACATGGATCCATTTGAAGACAATAACGGGCGAGTTTGTTTACTCTTTAAACCCGTCATTATGCTGAGAGAAATCGTATTCTCAATTTGATCTCTAAATTAACTGTAAGGTTAGGGTTGTAACTAGTTAGCTGTTTCGTAGGTGACTTAGTTAATGCACTCGTCTTAACTATTGCTTGTACTTTCGCATAGACTGCGTTGTTGCTGTACTTGTTTGTGTTAGTGTTAATCAGTTTAACCTACAGGGTCCAAGTTGGACTATGCGGTTGTTCCCTGCACTTGGAACGGTAGGCTACTGCCCTCTAGGGTTTTCGACACACTTGTTCCTGATTATGGTTATACACTTTGTTGTACGTCGCTCTGGATAAGAGCGTCTGCCAAATGCCTGTAATGTAATGTAATGCAATATTCCGTAGCAACAAGATAAACCCGACATTAGCCCTAAAATATGCCAATACAGCAGTGACAACGCTGCTCACTGAATAACGACATAAACGAGACAATTTTTCTTTAATTATACCATGTCATTCTACAGTCAATATCTGGGACTAAACGTTGAATAAATATACAATCTTACCATTGGTTTTACGTGTAGAGATGTCCCTTTTGCGAATGAGTGGTCATATATTGTCTTGGACAATCTGTTTGCGAAATATACGCGCATCTGTCACTCCTGGCTCGGCTATCTTCAATAATAGCTGTGCGTAATACCACACCTGTTGCTTACGTCGTTGTCGCTCTTTTTAGGAGAACTTGGCTTCATTGACAACTCATTTATTTCGTAGGTGAGAGTATAAGCTTTCTAACGATGTATAACATGTCTGATTTTGCTTTTGGAATAGCGTTTTATAGGTCAGCGTAACCGAACATTTTCTCATCTGCCAATAAATAAATAAAACGATAGGCTGCTCTGCGCATCGGTCGCGACTTGTCTATCTCGTCTTTTGCTTCGTTTTTTCTCAATGTCGTATTTATTATTTTAAATGTGTATTTATGTGTTATTATTCTATCTGTCTCTGAGGCGCTCTGAAATGTGCATTCTCTGCTTAGATGAGCCATGGATTGGTATACGTTTGTGTCTGATATAGTGTCTTTATTATTTGAAATGTGCATTTAGTGTCATTATTCTATCTGTCTCTGTGGCGCTCTGAAATGTGCATTCTCTGCTAAACTGAGCAATGGAATGGAATGTGTCTGACGTAGTGTTGCACGGTGTACCAAAACTTCAGCACTTTCTCGGTACTTACAAAACGGTTTAAAAAAATTTTTTTTTTTTTTTTTGAATTTTCCGACGTTCGGTAGTTTTGCGTCAAATGTAAAAGCCAGGGACATGTGTCTCCCGCATTACTGATTTAGAGGATGAAAAGTGTAGTTTGTCAGAATCTTCGCTAGATGGCAGTAGCAACTAAAGTTGCCAAGTGAGGTGACCTGCGCTTGTGCATTCACTTCCCTGATACAGCGCAAGCTTTGACTCAGTTCACTTCAGTAGCAATAGGTGTTCCAATTTGGAAATATTTTATTATAGATAGATGCTGTATTGTTATTAAAATATGCTGTTTTTAAATCCATTTAAAGGTGAAATACCTGTTTTAAAGATTATTTAGTTTACAACTGTTTAATTTTTGAAATTTTTTTGATGCTCAGCAAATTTTTTTGATGCTCAGCAACCATAAGTCCTAGAGCAACCAAATTTGGCAGGTGGGTTTCTATGGCCCCACTACTCAGGCACTAAAAATCACCTATGTTGGCCAGATGGTGGCGCTATAACAAAGGGTCATGCGTAAAAGGCCATAACTCCCACACCATAAGTTAGATCAACACAAAACTTCATTGACCTATGCATCTGAATGTGCTCTACCACTTTGCTATTGGGACCACCTATGTCCACCATATTGTTCGCCCGCCATTTGGACTTATTTATTAGTTGGGGTGTGGAAGAGCTGTAGCTCCAAATCTAAAGTGTTACGACATCTAGTAAACTTCTTTATGGCAAGCGGCTAGAAGACATCCATGGCAACGCAAGTAATCCAACACCGTAGGGTCTAGTTTTTATCAGTGTGGGGAGGGTTTTGAACGTCGGGGAAGCAATGGAAGACAGTGCCAGCCAGAGTGCATGCTAGGCTACTAAAAGTTTGTTAGTAAAAGCTCTTTGAGAGGATGAATCATTACTTTCTTAATAAATGAGACAAAGTTTTAAAAAAATTATGCCATGTCATTCTACAGTCAATATCTGGGACTAAAACATTGAATAAATACACAATCTTACCACTGGTTTTACACGTAGAGATGTCCCTTTTGAGACTGAGTGGTCATATATCGTCTTGGACAATCCGTTTGTGAAATATAAGAGCAATTGTGATACCTGGGTAGGCTACCTTAAAAAATAGCTGTGCGTAATACCACACATTACATTACATTACATTACAGGCATTTAGCAGACGCTCTTATCCAGAGCGACGTACAACAAGTGCATTGGTTCACGATGTAGAGGTGCAAAAGAAACACTAGAGTGAAGTAAGGATCGTAGTGCCAGAAGTGACCACATCGACCACCTCTTGCTTACGGCGTTGTCGCCCTTTTTAGTACTCGCACGCGAGTTGATATTTCGTCTTTTGTTTCATTTTATTCTCAATGTCGTATTTATTATTTGAAATGTGTATTTATGTGTTATTATTCTATCTGTCTCTGAGGCGCTCTGAAATGTGCATTCTCTGTTAAGCTGAGCACTGGATTGGAATAAGTGGACCATCTAAATGCTGTTTTATAAGTTTGCGTAGTCTGCACAGTTTCCATTGTGTGCGGCACTGGCGAAGGGCCAAATCATTTGTGCGGCATATTGCACAGGTTGCGCAGGCCACGTAATTAGATTTTGTTACTGACCGTTATGTTCAAAAGACAACACCTTCATTCATATTTCCAAACCTACAATATACTGCACCAGTGACCACAATAATGCTCAGCTAGATGTAACTTGTTGCAACGAAGACATTCACCTGACAAAATCGCTTTTAGTTGCATATTTAACGTTGCCTATCGGTTTTGTGAATCAACTGTTATAACCTGTTAAGGCTTTTACATAGTCGATAAGTACAGGGGGCATACCCTGTGCGGACAGACAGTCCGCAGTTGTTCGCCCTTTCATACTCCAGTCGTACCACCGCATACCCAAGCCCTACATTTCCCACAATCTTTGCGCGTCGTTTTCCTTTTCTGCCGGAAGTTAGACAACATGGCCTCGTCCTTGCCCAGCGTTGTGCTTATTTCTCTCCATGAATTGTTGTTCTTCTGAAAATCTTTGTAATCCCATTGGAATGAATCGCATAGGTGCCTGTACCTTCTCACCTCTTCAGCCAGTCTCTATTCAAATGTCCAATCCATGTCTATTTTGTGTATTCCGCATCACCGCGTGTTTCCGGTGCCACATGAAATGCATGTCGATGTGAAACAGTTTCATACCAAGCCATGATTTGTGTGACACAGGTATGCATACGCTAGGTCACAAAAATTGAGCTTCGCGCGGACATGCCAAGGCGGACCCCAGCGGAGTCCGGTCCATGTATGCTACGTCTGGACCATGAATTGGCCTTTAGTCAGAGCCGTATGCCAGTGACCTCATGTCAGCAATCAACCAATCATCTTCTTTACGGTGTATGCAGGTACTGGTTACTAACTATGCACTTTTAATTTCTTGAGGAGGTATGCGTCTGCAACCGCACATGCCGCACATTGCGCACAACCCCCACACAGACCCATTTTTACGTGTACTATGCAGAAGTATAAAACAGCCTTCAGTGTTACGACATAGTAAAGGTCTTTATTCCTAGCGGCTCGGAGACATCCATGGCGATGCAGTAGATATGTTAGGTGAAGGTATATGATCATGAGGACAAAACCATTTAAAAATCGCTCCATATCCCTTCAAGTTTAAACTGTTACACTATCTTTTTGATGATTAGCTGATTTTATTAAATTTGATCATTTAAATGTTTTGACGTGAATAACAAGACAACACGGGAATTCCCAATGGTTGATTACGGATTATTTATTATTATTATTTTACTATTTTTATTATTATTATTATTATTATTACATATTCTTCATAAAGTTGGCACGCTTGTTAACCAAGCAAATAAATTAATACAGTTGAGAGATTGATTATTATGTGGGCTACGTTGCAATTTAAGCTTATGGTAATTCTTTAAAGCGTTTACATAATTCTGATTTGATTTGAAGTAAGCAATCTTTTTCCCTATCCAGTTTCATCATGTTTTGGTAGCTTCAGCACAAACATTCTTACGTATTTACATGAGTTATCAAAATATTAGGCTACCAAATTAACAAACTGAAAAAGGTGTCTCACCAAGTATTCACATAATCAACAGTCATGAACAAACGTTGTCACGCCTGGCGCCTGCCCTGTGTTTTTTCACCTTTTCTTATATTCATTTGAGCAGGTAATCTCTTGACACCATTCGTGGAAGCCAGCAATCACCTTTAATTGCTTCCAGCTGGAAGGCGGGACCGCGGGTTGCTTAATCGTGGTCAGCAGGGATCATGCTTTTTAAAAAGGTTGCGAGTTCTACCAGCTCGAGCTCTCTTTTCATTTTCACCAGCTTGCCTTTTTTTGACTCACCAGCGTAGTAGCTTGCCAGCTTGTCAATTTGCCAACTCACTGCGCTGCACATTTTGGCATTTCCAGCCAGTTCTTTGTAACTGTTTGTTTTTTGTGTAATAAATTCTTGTTATTCCTTCACTCGGTTGTTGCGTGATTTCATGTGTCGGACCTACGAGCCGGTTCACCACAACGTGAAATACACGATGTAATCCCTTAGCAGACTGCGAGAGCTACTAGGAATATAGAGCTTTAACCAAGCCTTTGCCAACACAAATGAAACCTGTGCAGACACACGATGCGCCGCGCCGTGCTGTTTCGCGCCACTTACGCTATGGGTGCGGTGGTTGACCGGCTTCAGTCCGACTGAGGGGGCATATTCCGGTGGGAAAGTGACGTCAGCACATACCCTCTATACGCTCAGATCGCCACTCACTGTGGCCAAGCGGAATCGATAACATTTCAGAAAATATATAACGTTAAAAGATTTAATTCAATCTTCTACTGGGAGTTTTGCCGTTTATTGAGGGTGTGACAGAAAATTTTGGTGCCGCTGACTGTAATGGAATGTTTTTCACATTTACTGTTCGATTGAGCAAGTACCACAGTACATTTTTATGGTTTAGTGTTGTCAGATTGTGCCAGCTACTTTACATGAACCTTGGACTGCAATCAATAAAGGCTAATAGCATAGTACCACTCACTTCTTGTCACTTGTACCACCACTGTAATGAACTAAAAAAAGGCTACAAACTACCTTTTCTATGAGAGATGTGTTGTTGAGCTCACGACATTGTCCTGCTGGTGACATTGTAAAGCTCCGTTTTGCCCTCTGTACTATATAGCTAGCTAGCTATGGCATGTCCTCACCTCTGTAACGTTATTTGTTGTCCTCCGTGTGTCCATACATCTGGATGTGTTTCTGCCAATCGCGCGGAAGCTGCAAGGCCTTGCTGGCTGTCTTGGGCTGCATTCACACCAGATCAGGCAATGTGGCACCTTGCCGCAGGGTTGTGTGGTGGTGTAGGCATGTCATTACACATATGTGTGACGTCATGTTGTGAAATTTAACCCACCCCTTCCAGTCCTCTAACTCAAAAAAAAAAAAAAAATGGACACAAACGCAAACCGAAGGAAGCTTCTTGCTATAGTTATTTTGCAGCGTAGACTGCCAGCCAGACGCAGACGTCGGAGCTGGGTACACAAAATAAACCAAGTGAGGACACGACTGGGAGAGTATCATCGTTTGGTCCATGAACTAGGTACCATGAACTAGTGCTAGGTACAATAAACTAACATGCAAGAACTGCTAAATAGCAAATCATTTATACAGCTTAATTCCGACGTTCGGAATTGATATTTAGCTAGTAATTATTGTTTCGGTACTCGTCCCATTACCCGGTACTGTCAAATCACCATGACAATCATAAAATCAAATCTTAGGAAATGAATCACGTCAGTAATTAATTTGACAGTTGCTCGGGAAACAGCGGAATGCTACATGGTAGTTTAAACAACTTACGTGATTGGCCACTGCAGTGTGACGTCAGGTTGCATCCCGGCAAAAGTTGATTCTGGTTCTACTTTCTTGCCGCAGGCCATTTTTTTTGGCACCCCATGCAGTCCCCACTGCCACAGCCTAAACGCACTAACCCCCATTAAAATGAATGGGAAGACTTGCCGTTTTTGCCGCATTGCCTGATCTGGTGGGAATCTAGCCTTACGGTCAAGCAATAGGTGACGTTTTTTTTCTGGAAAGTGTTTCATGCGGCCTCCAAAAGCGTGGTTGCTATCGCGTCAGGTATAATTAAAGACAAAAAGACAAAAAGAAAGTTATTGCATGTGATAATTATCACTGTGATATATCGCCCAGCCCTAGTTGAAAATGTGTTTTTCATGAGATTGGAGATGGACATTACAGGCCAAAGTATTAGGCCACCTGCAGTTTTTCCAAGACCCTCTGAACATGCCAGCCAGCTTTATGATTCGCCATCACTCGTCACCGCATACCGCAAGTAAAACACTGAGATCTCAAGTTTTGATGAAGGGATAATTTAGCTCTGATTATATGTGTCACGATTGAACTCGTTGCCGTGATGTTATAGCATGTACACAAAATGTCTCTGCTTATACTACAGAAACTGTTCGCTCTGTTCAGCAAAAAGTCGACACTGCGGCAACCACACTTCACAATTTCTGCAGGAATTATGGTTAGGGTCTAGTTAGTGTGGTTGCCTTTGGCACTACTATTATCTCACATATTTATGTATTATTATTTATTCCACCCATTTTTTGGAACGCTACTCCTCCCAGAGTTTTCGCACCACATACACGTGCAATATGTACACGTTTGCTGCACGGTTGTTGAGAAATTTGACGTTTTTCGGGCAATTTTTCCCATAGAGAATGAATGGCGGAACATTCACCCTTGTGATGTCACAATGCTGCCTTCTCACCCTTGTGATGTCACAATGCTCTGTCTTCTAGCAGCTGTACTCTGGTTTCTCAGGCTTTGAACATTCTGCATTCATCTGTACCGGGCAAAATTGCCCACAAATTGTGCAATGCCTCATTGGACATCATAGAGTGTCCTTTGTCCATCAGTGTAGATCAGCCTCGCCCCCTTTCCTGATTGGCCAATGTTTGAAATTTCATAAATTTTTAACCGTTATAGAGAATTATAGGTCGAGTCATTGGACTCAGTAAAGACCTAGCAACCACCGAAAACTCCATAGCAACCACCTAGCAACACCTTAGCAACCACCTAGAACTGCATAGCAATCGCCTTGCAACACCCTAGCAACCACCCAGAACTCCATAGCAACTGCCTAGCAAAACCCTAGCAACCACCTAGAACACCATAGCAACAGCCTAGAACTTGATAGCAACCACCTAGCAACTGCCTAGAACTCAATAGCAACCACCTAACAACACCATAGGAACCCCCTAAAACTCCATTGCAACCACCTAGCAACACCCTGCAACCACCTAGAACTCCATAGCAACCATCTAGCAACGACCTAGAACACCCTAGCAACCGCCTAGAACTCCATAGAACGACCTGGCAACACCCTAGCAACCGCCTCAAACTCCATAGCAACCACATAGCAACACCCTAGACACCACCTAAAACACCATAGTCACCGCCAGAACAACATAGCAACTACCTAGCACTGTTCACTCTGTTCAGCACAAAGTCGACTTTGCATTGGCAGCAACCACACTTCACAGTTTCTGCAGGAATTGTCTAGTTACAATTAATTTAATTATTGGAAGTCTATCCAATCATTTTTCAAAGTGCTTGGCAGAGGAGTAATTAAATTAAGTGGAATAGATTTTTTTAAACCCCAGGTAGCCTAATACCTCTAGCCTATAGTGCAAGTAAAATAGGCACTGAAGTTGCAAGAAAAATGGCAAAGAAGAAGAAATTAGGCTGACGGTGAAGCCACACTATACGCGGCCCTGCCGCGTGGTGGCGCCGCCACCATTCATTTTGAAGGAGAGGTGGCGGCCAGACCCCGCAAGGCATGTTGGGATTGCCAGCAGCGTGGCGAGAGGCGGCGAGGACGCGGAGAGATGGCCAAAGTTCAACTTTGACCCCCTCGCCACATCGTGGTAACTAATTTGATTTGATCTAATGATCCGTCAAGTAAATTGTCCCTATTTTTTTTCTAATTTTAGTTCCGCATTCTATCGTTCCACAATGGACGACCTAACTCGTAATTGCCGTATCGGGTTTCCCAAATTAATAAAATCTCCTACAGAGACACCGATAAGAGGAATGCAGCATGAAGAAAAGTCTCTGAAATTGTCAATGGCTCTGCTATGTAGTTATCGCCATTACTATTAGTTATATCTGTCCAGTCTGAAAGAAAATCATCTTTGCAGTAACCTAGCTCTGAAAAATATTAATAAGCTGCCTAGCTAGGCTTTCTAATTTCTAGCTAGTGAGTAACAACCAACAATAAATTTTCTTTCTAATGTATTAGTTGCTAGCCACCTAGCTAGCTAACCAGATATAACTTTGAAGGCATTAGCTGGCTAATTAGCCAGACAATGTTTTTGTTGTTGGTTGTTACTCAGTAGCTAGACATTCAACAGCCTAGCTAGGCAGCTGACTAACATCGTTCAGATCTAGGTTACTGCAAAAATAATTTTTATTCAGACAGGACAATGAATATGAAACACAACATTAAACCCGGTCAATATTAAACGAACACAAGTGTCAGGTGGCCTAATACTTTATCGCCTTTACTGCATTTATTGTGTTCATTGAGAAAAAAACAACAAAAACTGTTGAAATCATGGTTCTTTTAACACAGCTAATTGTTAATGTGCATCCTGTCATGTTATATTAGGGATGCTATGTGTTGCAGCATTTTACAGAAAGCAAAATGGACTCTGCTAGAACATATTGTAATTTAAAATAACTGCTTATATAAAATGTGCAATTTGATTGTTAATGCATTCATTCACTGCTAATTGATTTAAAGCTCAGTAATTAAATAATGTTAATGAATGAGAATGAGGTGTAGCATTCAGATTATTCTATAGGTCAGCACAATTGTTTATTAAATCTCACAATTCTTGGATTTGCATCTGTCAAAATTAACAGAGCTGTTTTACTGGGCTGGAAAATGGCAAAAACATTTATTGTTTGAGAAGATAAGAGCCTTGAATTATAGACTGAATTATATTTCCTTTGCAGGGATCTGGAGGAACACAAAACTCCTAACAAGCCAGAGTCTATGGTGCAGAAAGCTGAACAAGCACGAAACCGTCCAGACCCAAGGCGCACCTCCTACAAAGGTCGTCTGTGAGTGAGTGAGTGACCACAATTTGCGATGCATAGCCCACGGCAGCGTCCTGTGCAGCGCCATGGGAAAAAACAGGGCCCTTCATTTGACCGAAGTAGTCCATAAGGTTTGGTTTCGAGGCTATCATATGGCACCAAAAAATATACATATGTCACTAAATATGTTTTTTTAATGATAAATGTTGAGTTTAATCAACATTTATCATTACTTACACAGTAATTCTCACTGTCTACTACCAGCAATTTCATAGCCTTTAGATGACCTATTAAAAACAATTAAAGCATGGCATGGCCTAATAAAAACAGTAACACAGCAGATTATTGCATATAGCTCCTTGAGTAGAAAACGGAAACCAAAAGTAGACTTTGTAAAAATAATTCAGGCCATTGAACAATGTCCAAAAAAAAAAATCCACATGCTATAATTGTGACAACAGTGAAATTATCCTGATAATTTCCCTAAGGACAATTTTCTGAACATATTTATGCCGGTCAATAATTGTCAGAAGTAATTATAACTGAGGATTTCCTAGTTGTTCACTGCAAATAATTAGCATGTACAGTACCATGAAAAAGTATTTGCCCCCTTCCTTCCTGGTATTTGTCACACTGAATGGTTTCAGATCTTTAGACAACATGTAATATTAGACCAAAGGGAAACTGAGTAAACAAAAAAAAAACACATTTCACAGCCATTTCACCCATATGAAAAAGGAATTACCCTCTCAGTTTCTCAATCAACCAATTAACCATATTTAATTGATAATTAGATTCAGTTGATTGAACACAGCCCAGCTAGATTGCAGCCAGCCCTGTTGAATCTAAACCTCACTCATAATCAACCTTACCATCAGAGTGAAGTAGTCAACAAGTTTGGACTAGCACACTATGCCATGATCAAAGGAAATTACAGAAGTGATGAGAAAAAAGGTTGTTGAAATATATCATCCAGGAAAGGGTTACAAAGTTATTTCTAAGGCTCTGGACTCCACCAAACCACAGTAAAAGCCATTATCTCCAAATGGAGAACACTTGGAGCAGCGATAAATCTTCCCATTAGTGGTCGGCATGCCAAAATTATTCCAAGGGCGCAGCCACCACTCATCCAAGTACCAGTCATAAGACTCCAGAAGAACATCCAAAGAACTGCCAACTCTCTAGCCTCAGCTAAGGTCAGTGTTCATGACTCTACACTAAGAAAGACTGGGCAAAAATTGGATTCATGGAAAAGTAGCAAGGCAGAAACCACTGCTAACCAAGAAAAACATCAATGCTCATCTCACTTTTGCAAAAATGCACCTGATAATCCCCAAGCGTTTTGGAATACTGTTCTATGGACAGATGAGTCCAAAGAGGGACCTTTTGGATGACAGGGGTCCCAATATGGCTGGCTTAAAACAAATACAGCATTTCCCAGTAAGAACATCATACTGTACCACCAATCAAACATGGTGGTGGTAGTGTGATGGTGTGGGGAAGCTTTGCTACTTCGGGACCTGGATGACTTGCCATTATTGAAAGAACCATGAATTTTGCTCTCTACCAGAACATTATTAGTCCACATCTGAATGGCTGAAAATAAACAAAATAAAAATTCTGTAGTGGTCTAGTCAAAGTCCGGACTTGAACCCAATAGAGATGCAGGGTTTCCCCCAGAAAATTTGTTAGGCCCGGTGGCAAGTATCTTTTGACGGGGGCCGGCGGCCCGGCCCGGGCCGATGGCCAAGTGTCTTTCTTGATGGGGGCTCGGCACGGGCCCGCGACTGATGGCAGCATTAAGGTAGGGCCCTATAGTTTCTGTGATAACAGAATCACGGACGGAATCGCGGAATTGAGAATTTAAAAAAGCCATAACACAGATTCCATAGGGCCCTACATTAAGTCAGTGCTAAAAGCTGACAGAAGATTTGAAAATATCACTACGTAACGTGAATGTTGTTATGTCATTTATTCAACACACATTTAAAAAAATCAACAACTATTTACAGCATAGCAGAGTCAAAGAATCTGACAACAATGTACAGACTGGGAATTCTGTGTTATCAACAACAACAAAAGAAATTAAATTAAATTAAAATAAATAATATCAAAGTGTTTTGCACTCTACAAAAAACTTGAAAAAAGTTCTGATTGGCTACTGATTCTTACAGCCTTGGAATGCTGGGCACATTTCAACAACAACAAAAGAAATTAAAATAAATAATATCAAAGTTTTTGCACTCTACAAAAAACTTGTATTCAAGTCCTGATTGGCTACTGAATCTTACAACAAGCCTTGGAATGCTGGGCGCATTTAAATAGGGATCGGAATCGCGAACTGGTTCCAAGTTGTCCTATTCATTGGAATCGTATGGCTCCGAGCTTATCGATTCCGCTTATCGAAGCCAGCATGTTTTTCGGACAGCTGCGCATTGCAAAACAGATTTGATACATTCTGTTGCAATAAAGATTCTAAGACAACTCAGCAATTTCTCTGGATTAACGGGTTATTTTTTAGCTTGAAATTCGATCGTATTACTAAATGGCTACACATGTCATGTAACGTGCAAGTAGTTGGCTATCTCCCTGGATATGAAATAAATGTTTTTACCAATAAATAATAATAATAATAATAATAATAATAATAAATGCGATTTTATCCATGGAAATAGCTATAGCCTACAAAAAGGCTAAATAAATGTTGTGTTTGCGATTGCCGTCGTAGATGTCAGAAGGAAATGTCACTGACCAAAAAAAAGTTTGCTCTCTTTGCTGGGCACATTTCAACAACAACAAAATACTATGTATCTGTGTTACTGACTGTTTGGCTAGCTAGCTAAGTTAGGTAAATGACCACGTTGTCGTGCACATCAATGTCATCAAGCTAAGTTATTAATAAACAAGTGAAGTCATTATTTTGATGGTGATTAATAAATCATGTAATGTTACAATGTATCGAACGTTACATTCATGCTACTAGTTTAATGTTACATCCACACTGCTTAAGTTAATATAAAAAGAATGTACTTACCGACGAGATGAAGTGATAACATAGTTTGTAACGAGGTTAGTTAGCCTACTAAAGAAATTGTGCCTTGCTAGGTACTGTTAGCTTGTGATAGTTGGAAGCATCAAGTGTTCAACGTCACTCTATGCACAATGAGGATAAAGAACAGGGCTGCGTTTCCGAGTTTCGATGTACATTAACGTTTTACAAAGGTTCTTAAGGTATACCTTCTTAAGGGAAACCGCTTTTTTACGAGTGTTTCCCAGATTATACCTTAAGGCAACTCTTAAGGTACAACGTAAAGGTACATCGTAAATTGGAGCTGGCCTTCACTGAGGTGCTGAAAAGTTTATCAATCGATGCCAAGCGAATCGATTGTCTCACTTGTAAAGGCTTGTAAATGACGTTTTAATATAACAAGTGTTGTCATAATCATTTTACATCAATCTAATATTGCAGAAGAGGAAGCTATGCCTACTAGAGATCATCTGCTAATCTCTTTAAGAGTCCGTTAAGACGAGACGTTGTGATAGTTTCAATAAATACATACATATAGGCTACAAAGGATAACATTTAAAAAAGCATCAATCGGGACATATAAGCCATAGTCTGGGACTTCGTGGAAGCCCAGGGAAAAGGACATAGGGGCTACATATGGGTGAATTATTTTGTTCTTATTGAAACAAAGGTCTAATATTAATTTGTTTCTGTCATGCAATATATAGGCAACTGTAGCAGCATATCACTGCACTGCACTGATTCCCGCGAACTTTTCTCTGCAATGCAAAAATGATCGTAGATGAAAGGCAAAAGCGCGTCTGTGGAAATTGACCATGATGAATTCTGCCTTATGAATAGGTCTACCTGGTAAAGTGATTTGTTCATCCACCTTAATTTGCTGTTGGATAATCTTAAGTTTAACCAAGAATATCATTATTGGGTTGTTTACCGAAAATCGTAAAACAACATGGTAAGAAAAATGTTCCGTAATGTTGATATTTACCCTGTGCTATTTTGTTTTATATAGGAGGTGTGAGCTAAAGGAAGGGGATGTAGATCATTTGGCTATGTTTGTCCATTATGAGCCACTGTACCTGTATGTGTGTTCATGGCTAGGCCAATCAACGTGTTCTAGTTCGGTCATGCAAGTAGACTCACTCAACGTTGTTTTTGCACACACAGGTTTTATATTCTTAATAAACCGGCGGTTTGTTCCAAGTCAGTGTGATCATTGACTCACACACAAACGAACTAATAGCCACCGGGCTTGCAATACACTGGCGGAAACCCTGAGATGCTGTGTCAGGACCTCTTACGAGCAGTTCATGAATCATCTGAATCAAAGCAGATCTGCAAGGAAGAGTGGAATAAATTCCTCCACAGCAATGTAAAAGGCTGAAATCAAATTATAGGAAGCATTTGGTTTCAGTTATTACTGGTGCAACCAGTTATTAAGTTTTAAAGGGCAATTCGTTTTTCACAAGGGTGATATGGGTGTTTGATAACTTTTTACCACGAACTGGCGCCGTGGGCTATGCATGGCAAATTGTGGTCACGCACTCACTCACTCATGGACGACTTTTGAGGGACGTTTTGTGGGACGCATGCGCAGGTGGTGCTTCATTACTAGGACGCATGTGCAAGTGGTGCCAGTTAAATGTGTCTGTGGAAGTGAGTTGCGCCGTGGGTCTGGGCGGTTCCGTGCTTGTTAATTAAATAAATGCAATAATAATATGTTTTGTCATTACTCCCTAATGTCTAATATTACATTTTACCTAAGATTTGAAACAATTCAGTGTGGCAAATATGCAATAATTGTGGAAATCAAAAAGAGGGCAAATACTTTTTCAAAGCACTGTACTCAGCGACCTGAATGTAATACATCTATCACTACCACACAGCTCACACACTCACTGAGATTTTCACCAGTCCAGGAAAGACCAATTTATTGGATAGAAAATCTCTCTGCAAAAGGGCAGAATGAATAATAATAAAGCTTCTGATGATGGTAAATAAAGTTATCTGTTCATCTATGATCTAATCAACTTATTCCTGGTCAAGGCATGAGGGGGCTGGAGCCTTTCCCAGCATCCATTGGGAGCAGGAATACACTCTGGATACATCACCAATCCATCACCGGGCACACACACTCATATCTACAGGCAATATTGAGTCTCAGATTAGCCTACTACAATGTTTCGGTCTGTGGGAGGAAACCTGAGTACCCGGAGGAAGCCCACATGGAACGGGGAGAACATGCTCACAGAAAGGCCCTGGTCAAAGGCCCAAACTCAGGACCTTCTTGCTGTGAGGTTAATCACTGCACCTCTGTGTCCCCCTAAAACAAGTTAGCCTTTAACAATTTTTTGGCTTCAATTGTGCAGGGGCTAGCTATAGAAAAGGCATGATTGAATCTGTGACCATATTTGATTTTTCATACTCCAGACATTAAAAAACACAAGGAACACATGACCTACATATATTGCTTCAAATATCACTGCAATGAGAGGGAACATGTCTTCTGTCAAAAGAAGCCTTAAACCACTGAGCATGCAAACAGCAACTGTGAATAAAATTTTACCAAATGAACTCAAAAACAATGTGGATTTAGCAGACTGTGGCATGTCTTTTGTTGCCATATGATACTAGAACAGAATTAATTCTAGATACCAGTTATTTTACTACATCACTCCCATGTAAATTTACAGTGCCATTGACTCTTTTAATTTGTGGGAATAGTACAAAACTAGAACTAGTACAAAATGTGACAGTGTGTTCCAAGAGGCACTGTGTTTCACATACCTGTGACATAAAAGCTATTCAAGCCACAATGGAGTCAGTGAGGAAGGGTCAAATGGTTAACATCAGAACAAAAACATGGTCATCTGATACTCTGATCAGTTCCTTCACTACCACAGGGGACCAGTTGTGTGACTGTGTGGTCACAGCTGGTAATCTGCGAACACCAGCTCACAATGAGCTGTGGTCAGTGGAGCATTAACCTGTATCTAGGATACGTCTACTCACTGCACCCCTTATTAGCATTCTATCTCTTTCAACTAATCGTTCCAAGGGAAAGAAATAATGGAGTCATTATCTGTTTTGTTCTACAGTCAATCGAAGTCCAGCCACCAAGTCTAGATTGAATGGAGAAATTTGGCCACTTCTCTTCGTATCTTATGGTTTTATCTTTCTATGGGTGGACATTGCAAATCAGATAACATAAAACACAGCTAGGCCATGTGTAAATGTGCACACTGATCAATATGCAATTTAACTTGCCTGTAGGTCTCTTGTACTCACAATCACAATATTGCTGAAAACCAAGGTATTATGGTGCCAATGGATCACAGCCTCTGGAATGAAGGTTCTGACATACAACTACTCTGAATCGTAATGATTTGCCATAATAGTACAACAGTGTCCTCTCACAAAGTGACATTAAAAGCAATGCTATCTGAAAATTGCAAACAAACTATCGATGGCACCCTTTCATTAACAAATGCTTTTCATCCTGGTTTACCCTGATTTCAAACACATCATATAATAAGCATTGCTATTTTGTGTAATTTCACTGTCTGGGAGGATTTGTCATTCATTTGACAGGTGTAACAATAATAGAAGCATTTAAAGTGTAACATGGCTTTTGGAAGCCATGTAATTGCACATGTATAGGGGTGCTAGGTTCATTGTTTTGTGTTGCTTTCCAGATCACATGGGTTAATTTGGTGCATTAAGATGCAAAGTGTTCACTATAGCATCCCAGCTATATTATTTACACTTCTAAAAAACACTTCTAAATTTACTGTATGCACCTTCAATGACTGGGACAAAGCAAACATGTTTCTGTAGGTGATGTACAATTGTAAGCAAACAAACAGAAAAAGGAAGCAACTTACATGTTAGTATTTGCAGTGGAGGTGAGCCATTCTCCAGCTAACCCGATGATGTCAAGTCCAGTAGATAGCTGATTGAAAAATCTGGGATGACCTAGGCACATAACATGTTCTTTAGCTACACAATAAAACTTTTCAGTTGTATCTCAAGCCTTAGAAACTATACAGTTTACAGTTTATATATATATATATATATATATATATATATATATATATATATACACACACATGGCCAGCAAGGTGAGGATTAATTGGAATATGTTTCATTTTCAGAACCCAGCAGTTTAACTGTTAACACCCTTGTTTGACATCCAGCACTCTCAATACAAAACACAAATGCATCAACCGTTAGGTTAGGACTCAGATGCCTACTTCCAAATGTTACAAGACTTCTTGCTTCCAAGTTTCCCAAACGTAAGTAAAAACTAAAAGAAAGCCGCATATTTTAACTGGTAAAAATAGGAGGGGGCAGGGGCATGGACACCCTCTCTGACACACACACACACACACAGATTCACCCTCAGATTGTAACCCTCCAGTTCCTGCGTTGTCGTTTCTCCAGGCTATGCTGGCTGAGCACTTTGAAGCTTACTGTGGCTGAGAACGGCCAAATGGTGAATTACATGTCAGACATTCCCTCTCTGTGAAGTGTTTATTACCACCCCTATAGGTGATAACCCCTTCACACAAACATGTACCTTCACGTAGCTTCAGTTTTCAGAAAAGTAAGAAAGACAAGGGAAGGGGGTTACCAGACATGACAATACACTGCATTTACAAAGTGCTTCAATTCTTCCAATCAATGTCCACCTTTGATTACTGTCTTGAAACCATAGTCCATCTTTTGGAACAGAGTCCAGCTGTGTAGTGGAGACATCTCTCTGCATCCTGTAATGCCCAACAAGAGATGTGTCCAGTCATTGCGTTAACTGAAAGTCCTTTTTGTCCTGTGATGAGGACGTTCACTAGACAGTTGTGTTGTGTTAAGGGTTATGTTAGAGCCCTGTTGCATCTGGTAATCTTGACAGTCCTTCAGAGCCAGTATCCCATCTGGAGGAGCCACAAGTGTGATGTGCGTGTGCAGCGTAGCATCTATCCCGCAGTCACTTTCTTAAGCTCCATTACCCTGTGGGATTCTTCACTGTCTGGTCTGTGATCTGATAGGGTTTCAACTGCTCGATGCAGTCTGGATCTGCTTCTCAGGGGGTTGATGTGCTGCATCACTGTCCCATCACTGAGTGTCCCACTCACAGAAATAGCCTTCGGACCCTGTCATCACTCGTCAGAGGAGTATACCAGACGTAGTCGCTAACAATCACCCATAAGCACACCCTTACAACAAGCATATAGGTCCATACAGAGAACTTCCTAATGAACGTACTGTTCAACACCTTTCTTCAAACAGGAACAAAATACAGAGTAACACCTTTAGACTGATACCTCGATGCAACACTACATTCAGCTGGAAACGAAACAACTTGTTGGACATAGTTCCTGTGGGTAATCCAAAGGTGGTGATTGGAAGTGCTGCCAGTTTTATCTCCAAGCGAAACAGCTGATGGCTGTTCTTTGGCAGCCGAGGGAAGGTGGCCCTTAACCCCTGGAAAGAGGGCATCTTCTGTCAATCACTTCCACTTGACCATGATGAACAAGGCAAGTGGGAGCCATTGCACTTCCCACATCCACCTCCAGGGCTTTTCCATCCCTAGTCTTGTACTGTGGGAGGCCCTTGAGTACATGCTCCTTTTGCCCGCGTCCTTGTGCCACACAGTCCACTGTTTTGCACAAAACTCAGGCTCTACAGGAACCAGTTAAAGGTGAATTCCTGGTAAGGTGGAGTCAGGGCTGGGAGACTGTGGGAAGTGGATTTTGGGCACATAGTCCAAGGGGGAGGGGACCAGGGGCTCCCTCTCTTGCAGTGGGAACAGAGGTGTGAAGCTGCAGGGAATCTAAGATGAGCCAGACCTTTTTGCCTACATCTGGCCCTCAGCATGAACCACTGCAGTCCCTTACATAGGTTTCTCCTCTTTACTGGCCACTGGAGTGATGAGGGAAGCCCATGGTTTTGCCCCAGGTTCTCTCCATGCTGTAGGGCAACAGCAGGAGGGCTTTTACAACTTAGGGAAGTGTTTATGGCATCTGGTCCTTTGTCCCCTGTCTGTGTATGATGGCCCTGGAGATCTCCTGGATGGCACAGCTCTCCTGTCCTGGCTGTGGGGCGTCGTCTGCAATCATTGGCTATACCTCCTGCGGTGTGCAGTTCTCCTCTCATAGGGTGTTGTCCTCTGTGGGGGACGATAAAGGCAATCCCAAAGAGCTTTCCCTGGTGGGGGGGTGGTGTCATGTCCGCAGAGAGTACTCATCATATGATACCCCAGAAAAAGGAAATACAATCTTTCAAATTGTGTCCTGCTGAGGTCATATATTGTCTCTCATAGTCCATCAACACCTGGATAGCGCTCACAGAATTCCTCCTGCCTTCTTGCAAAAATACACTCAGCACAGATCTCCCATTTAAATTTGGAATCAGTAGCAGAGGCTAGCAACTCCGTCATTTCAGTTCTCTGTGACTGGTCCATGTCTGATAGTAACTTAATTTTGAGACATAATTTCACAAGAGATTGTGCAGTTGATGTAGTTTACCACAGTCTTCTCGAAATCCTATCTCGGTGGAGTATGTGGGACAAGCAAGGATTAATTAAGAATATGTTTATTTTCTGAATCCAGCGGTTCCAACAGTCAATGTTAAAGCCTTGTTAAAATGTTCAGCGCTCTGAATACTGAACTAAGCAATAATGTGTGCTGGAACCCCTCACTACATGTAAAATATATTTTATTTGATTTAATGTTATAATTATTTATAAAATTATAATTATCAATTAAATAGCCAAATTAATTGATAGGTCAGACTAAAATGCACTGGTGGAATCAACTAACAAGTCAAAACAAGCTATATATCAGGTTTTAAGATTAAATAATTTAATTCAACACAAAGCAGTCTATTATTGGATCATCATTGGTAGTGCTGTGTTAAGCTGAACCGGTCATGGTCTGGTGATGACCGTCTCAAGCCTGCCCTCATGGCTGCATTGGCCCCTGTCTCTGTCCCTTAGCTATGCTGCTATAGCCTTATTCTGCCTGGGTTTTCCTTATTGCACGCAGGCACCTCTGTCTGTTCTGCTCTGCTGGCTAATCTGCTTTCTGAACCCCCTAACAATGTTTTTTTTTCCTCGTTTTCCTCGGCTCTGGGCACCTGCCCGGAGCTCTAGCCCAAAGTATCACCCACTTCCAGTGGATGAAAGGAAACCAGCTACAAACACAACCAAGGAACCACCACCAAAATAAAAAGAGGAAAACTCTACATGTCCTACAGTATATATCCCACAGAATAACTTTAGCCGCATATCCACCAAAAGTACCCGGAACTGTTAGTCCCAGGAACTACTTTTCAAGGAACTAAAAGGTTCCTTCAGCCCATTGACTATATATGGTTACTTTTGTATTTATTGATTTTTATCGATTTAATCACCTGAAATTGAAATATTCTTCTGCAGCCGTTTGGGCATATTTTACCATTGTCAAGCAAAACTGTCATTGGTAGTTGAACTTGGACCGTTGTTATGCAACAAATAGGACATAACAGGCCAATAGTCAGATTGTAACTGTTTTATATATTCTCTCAAACACATTCATTATGTTTTTATGTGAACATTCACTTTCATGTCTTGACATCTGAGGCAACAGAATGCATTCACATTCCACAAATAACTGGCAACAACAGCAGAAAACATGCACACGTTGTAAACAATTTGCTGTTGAATTGATTACTTTCTCATCGTCAATTCCATATAGGCTAATTACAAAATGACAAGAATAGAACGAAAACTCATGAAAATTTAAATTAGCAGTGGTACAGCCACCGTTTGCTTTCCTTCAAAGTTACTGCTAGACGAGCAGCGAAGTGTGCCCTCCAGATGCAAACCATGCACCATAAATTAGTCCATAGTCTTCCTGGTCTTTTTGTGGAATTGAAGAATGGCAGAGTAAAATTACGGCAGTCTGAAAAAGCAAAAGGGACGATTACTAGAATTAACCTGTTATTTTACCCTGACAAAAAGTGCGGAAGGTGATTTCCAGTTTGCTTTTACTGTATCACCAATGTAAAATACCGCATACCTCACATAACTGTATCAAACGTTTTGAGTCAATTACAACGGGCTAAAATCCGGAAGAAAATATTCAGCAACCGAATTAAACCATTTGAATGTTTTGGTACGTAATATGCTGTCCCAGCACGAATGCTTAGCATTTTATAAAACGAATACTAAAGCAAGAAAAGAACAGAAGAGCACACGTTATAATTCCAAGACGTTGGCAGGCTATAACCAAAAGTAGGCTACTGCGCCGCATAACATAAAAGTTATTATGAAAATAAATCGGTTTGCGGCTGCAGATTTTTTTAAATGGCGGTTGAAATAAAACACTGCAAGTAGTCGACCAATCAGAAATTTTCAGCGCTTGCGCCCCACCCCAAAGGTTCCGGTACTTTTGGAAAGTACTACCCCCCGAGCAGGGACTTTTTTGGGGGTAAAATAAAGTCCCTGGAACTTAATTTAGACCCTAGTTCCTCAAAAGGTTCCTGCGGTGGAAACGCGGTGGCTTTTGTATTTATTTGCAGTGACTCTTCCCTCTAAGGGTACACGTGGACCCAAACCAAGCGCCAACAACTCGCCTCTATTAGTGAAGCATTTTACCCCAGTGGCTGCAGACTGAACTGCAACGCCTGGTTGCAAAAAGAACTTGAAACCCTACCCACCCAATGTTAAGTCAATGGGGAAAGTCTGAAAAGAGGCCAATTTTCTCTGAGGAAATATAAAGTCAATACATTTTTTACACAAGACATGATGGTTTAACTAGTTAATCCCATCCCTTGTAATGTCTTCCCTGGGGCTGATTTTTCAAAATAATTCCGCCAAAAATCCCAAATCTGGGTTAATTTCAGTGCGTGCAATGTGGCTTGTCCTACGACCGGTATGACCATATAAGGATTTCCCCATCCTCGCAGCCAGGCAGAGTGCTTCAGCGGCAGGTGTGATGGTGGGTCGTTTTATTCTGATTAGCTAACTACATACGATCACACCATTTTAAGTCCAAGGTCCAAAAATGTTGTGTGCTGCGTTCAACTGTACTAACCGCTATTCTAAGGATTCTTCTCTCCTGTTCTTTCAGTAGTACATTTGAGACATTTTCAGATAAACAAGGTTCTATGTCAAAAACGCGATTTCTGACCATTTCGGGGTTTCAGTTGATTCACATGCTAGCTAGTTATCTCGTGATATATCTGTCTAGCTATCTAGAGTTCTGTTATCTAGCTGTCTATATAACTAGCTATCTAGCTAGTGATCTATTTGATCTATGTTTCTATGTAAATATCTTAACACTAAACGTATCTTGCACATGGAAAATTTTTTGAAACATTATGACAGTACGGTGGGAATCATGGCTGGCTGTACCATCTCCCTGCTAGCCTTCACCATAGCCATGGAGGTGATCATAAGAGAATCTCGATGAGTGGTTGGAGGACAGCGCATAAGACCTGGCCTGAGGCTGCCGCCTGTCAGAGCATACATGGACGACCTCACAACACTCACCACGACCAAGGCTTGTACTGTACGGCTGTTGAGAAAGCTTCAAGAGAACATCGAGTTGGCTTGGATGAAAATCAAGCCGAGCAAGTCCAGAAGCATCTCGATCGTCAAGGGGAAGCTGTCAGACCAACGCTTTTACATTGGCGATGAGACGATGAGAAGCCTGTGAAGAGTCTAGGGCGGTGGTACAACGCATCCCTCAAAGACACAGAGCAAGTAGATCAGCTCAGGAAAGATGTCGTCAGTGGCCTGGAAAGCATCGACGGAACCACACACCCTGGCAAGTTGAAGCTCTGGTGAATGCAGTTTGAGCTCCTTCCATGCTTCATGTGGCCACTAACCCTATACGAAGCTCCAATCTCGAAGGTGGAAAAGCTGGAGAGACTGATCAGCTCATACGCAAGGAAGTGGTTTGGTCTTCCCAGGTGCCTCAGCATAGGGCTCTACGGCAAAGGAGTCCTAGAGCTACCCATTTCCAGTCTCTCAGAGGAGTACAAGTGTGCCAAAGTAAGACTGGAGATGATACTAGCAGAGTCGAGTGATCCATTTGTAGCCCAAGCTGCCCCCATCCTGGCTACTGGGAGGAAATGGACCCCATTGCAAGCAACCGAGCAGGCAAAGGCGGCGCTCAAGCACAGGGACATCGTGGGCCGAGTGCAGCAAGGGTGGAGTGGTCTTGGCCTTGGGGCCTGCACACCAGCCTGGGACAAGGCTACTCTGTCTCAGAGACACAGGCTTGTGGAGCAAGAGATACGTCAGCAGGAGGAGGCAGCAAGGTGCGCAAAGGCTGTCGCTCAGGATGGATGAGATGGGAGGGAGTGGAGAAGAGAAAGATCTCCTGGAAAGAGCTGTGGGAAATGGAGACATTCAGAGCAAGCTTCACCATCAAGGCTGTCTATGATGTCCTGCTATCTCCCAAAAATCTCAGCCAGTGGTGCGGAGAAGACCCCACATGCTCCTTCTGCACGACTCCAGCAAGACTAAAACACATCCTGGTGGGCTGCAAGACCAGCCTCACTCAAGGCCGATACACCTGGCGGCACGACCAGGTGCTACGGTGTCTCACAGCAGTGCTGGAAAGTCGGCGGATGAGTGTCAACACCCTTCCTCCCCCATCATCCCACTGGCTGGCAACAGCATTTGTCCGGGAAGGCGAGGGTCAAGCCAGACTCGCCATATCAAGACCAGACACCGGGCGGCTAGGCGGGGCACGCAATTGGAAGATGGTGGCAGACTTAGGCCAGAGGCTCTGCTTCCCAGCTGAGATTGCGTCAACCAACCTCAGACCAGACTTTGTGCTATGGCCGACCTCACTCCATCTCGTTTATATCATTGAGCTTACAGTGCCCTGGGAGGATGCAGTGGAGGAGGCCTACGAGTGCAAGGACCTGAGGTACGCTGTTCTTGCAGCCGATGTGCAACAATGTGGCTGGAAAGCAAAGGTCCGACCGATCGAAGTAGGCTGCAGAGGGTTTGTAGCCACATCAATATCAAGGCTACTCCGAGAGACGGGAGTGCGAGGGAAGGCCCACCGGCAGGCAGTCAAAGACCTCTCCAGAACTGCTGAAAAGGGTAGTCAGTGGCTCTGGATGAAGAGAAAGGACTCCACCTGGGCCCTCAAGTGAGCAGACGGCATCTAGGGGGTGAGCCCGGGACGCCGGGATTCACTGCTGAACCCTCTGGAGGTGTCGTGGGCCTATCAGTGAAACATCAAGGAAAGAGGGCGCCACTTGATAAGCCAGAGGATGCCATCGCTCACTTGACCATCCCGCAGAGTCTTGGCAGCATGTCTCACGTGTGCAATTAAGGGATATTAACCTCTAGTCCTACATAACAGATCTATGAGAAGAGATAACATAACATAACATAACGTAACATAACGTAAGACAAGAACAGGCCATTCAGCCCAATACTGCTCGTATATTCCTACCACTAAACTGTACTTAATGCTTAGTTTACCTAAAAGCTAAATAGTATCTAACACTACATCAAGCGGGCCTTGAATACCCCCAGTGTTTCTGCCTCCACTACATGTCCAGGCAAGGTATTCCACACATTGACCACTCTCTGTGTGAAAAAATATTTTCTAACATCTGTGTGGAATATACCCTTTGCCAGTTTCCATTTATGCCCCCTCGTTCTGCTAACTGAACTCAACTTGAATCATTTCCTGTAGTTCACTTTGTTAATCCCTTTAATAAATTTAAAAGTCTCAATCAAATCACCCCTAAGTATCCTTTTACTAAGCTTGAAAAGTCCAAGCATCTCAAGCCTTTCCTCATAACACTTCTCTTTTATACCCGGAAACAATCTGGTTGCCCGTCTTTGGACCTTTTCCAGCGCCTCTACATCCTTCTTGTAGTACTGTCCCCAGAGCTGCACACAATACTCAAAGTGTGGGGGTATTGTATAGGGTGAGTATGATCTCCTTAGATTTATACTCAATACTCCTGGCTATGTATCCCAGCATCCTGTTGGCTTTTTTTTTACTGCTACAGCACATTGACCAGAATGTCAGCAGGTCTGTCAGGCATGACCTTCCCTTGCAGAAACCATGTTGGCTATCCCAAAAATATAAATTCTATATATTTTGTGTATTTGTGTGAGTGTGTGTGTGTTTTGAAAACAAAAATGCTGGATGATAGTTCTGTATATATTAATTGCACCCACAAATTCCCTTTGGACGTACTAACTATTCAGAAATTTCCTTTGCATAAATGTTTTACATGAGTATGTGATTCCGTCAACAAATCATACTAACTTCAGAATCAAAGCAATATCAAGCTAAGCAAGTATTGCTCACTAAACAACTGCGCATGAGGAAGAATCTGCACCACAGACAGTTCCAATTTGGTACAAGCACAGCTGCAGACTGTGCCTGTATTTTCAGATTGTTTTATTTTAATTGGAAAATTTACAATGCTATCCAAAGCATTTCACATAATGACTGGTTGTGTGACTACATACAATTTACAAAGGTAGGTTTGGCTTTAAGCTATTCTGCTCCAAATAAATCCCTTTCCCGGTCAATGTGGTCTGAATGTCGTAGGAAAATAATTGTTTCCATTAACATGACCAAAGGGTGATCTGATTTTCAACATCGATAATTGTCAATTTTTTTCAGAGAAATTAATATGCATTACTTAATCAAATTATGTGGCTTGCAATATTCAGGTGACATATTCAGTGTAATAACTATGTTAGACAGAATACATTTCTGCAGTGCTAGAGGTGGCTTCAAAACCTATTACTCGAAATTCAGCCTGACAACAGTGGGTTCTCGCTTCTGATTAGTGGGTGGTCGAAAACGAACACACAAACTGGGCAACTGTATGAGCACCAAGCGTGGACTGGCTGAAGAAGTTGTGTCAGTGGATAAAGTGAAAAAGAAACTGGTGGAAGCAGTCCCTTGTTCAGTTTATGAAACGGTTGAAAGGGAATGCAATCTTTATCTAAGTCAATAAGCCTAAAATCATGAAAATAGTGATTACTCTGAATTTACTCTGAAAATAGTGATTACTCTGAAGCTTGGTGGTTCGATCCCCAGCATAGCGCTTGAGCAAGTAAATTCTCCCGGGTGCTGCACTGTGGTTGACCATGCGCTTTGACATCTCTGACAATAGAGTACGTAGAGGGACTAGAGGGGATATGTGGGGGGTGGGGGGGAATCGCAGTTGAGTTCATTTGCAATAAAATGATTGTAATCTTAAATGTATGAAAATAACCTGTGACTTTCACTGCTGGTTACTAATAAGTAGTGTACTGAAGTTTTTTTTCCATGGTTTTTTTCTCTCCATGCCAGTGAAATTCACAACAGCATTTATGGGGCATGTAAGATAATGGTTGAATTTACCTGAAACAAAGTTGTGCCACCTCTGGCTTCAAGATGACTTATGGGTTCCTACCAATCGCTTATTTTATCAGTCCTTGGCCACGTCTGAATCAACACACTTGCGTAGCCTACTAATGAGTAAGTTGTACTATTGAGTGAGCTGGTTCTGCCTCCTAACTACTGTGTCCTCAAAATATGCACTGTCTAATAAACATACTGCCAACTGTTTAGTGTGTATTTTTTCATGCCCGATGGGCAGTATGCAAAAAGTATCCCCCATACAATTTTCCAACAGTACTGTGGAAGTGTAAGACGTCTATTTGCCTAATACACATTTCCTCAATTCCTCTGTCCTCATATTTTTTCCTCACATCCTTCTCTTGCATCCTCCATTAGGTGGAGCTAAGGAGTGGAGGAAAGGACCCGAGGAAAGTATGCAAGGAGCGAAAATAAGTGATTTGAATGAGCACATGTTCCTTGCATGACCCAGAAACCATTTGAGGTTAGCCAATTTTATGGACTTTCCAATCCATTAAATGCTCATTGGAGGAGTGAGGAGCTAGGAGGCTCCCCGAGAATGTTTCAGTGAGGATACATGAGTGCAGCCTTTCTGGAAGATTTTTTCTTTTTTCTAATGCATGACGTATTCCCTAAATAATCCACCTCTCCACATGGCGGGAACATCCCAACACAAATGTGCTTACTGTTCCTTTCCAGTTATTATAAAGGACTATAATTCATTAAGACTAACAAAAGACATGTTTGTGAATGAAGTACCAGAGCAAAAACATTATAGTTAAGCTTAAGTATAATATTTCTTTTTTATACATTTTTGTTTCCCATATTATTATGTTTGTTTGTTTCTGCGCATGGAAAGCAACCCTCAATTCTTAATGTTAACCCTAATCCTTTCAAAACAATATTTATTTTCACCGTATGTTGGCTATGCATTATGTCACATTGAGCCTATGATCGTACCGTTGAATGCAAATAACTCAAAAATAGACTCAACAATGTATCCTTATTCACACAGTTGTAAAGAACAGTTTGTTGTGAATGTGTGCATGGGACACTGCAAATTGAACAGCTCACATTTAGCCTAAGTGAGGGACAACATGCACAATATTTCAGATTTAGTTTTCGCATCTGTCATGTTCCATGGGAAAAATAATTTTAAATAATGGTGGTAACTTTACAGTGAATAACAGGGGCTAATAAAACAGTACATTCCATCTTCTGTGGAAATACAAGCTGAGCCAACAATACAGTAGGCCTACAGAAAAATCATTTACTAGCCCAGTGAGAGGTGATACAGCTGCTCTAACACGTCATTAGTAATTGATGTCGCTTCAAAGTGATGGTTGGCTGAGCAAGGACGTTCCATTGCAATACACGTTTCCTTGATTCTTCCGTCCTCCTAACTTCCCCCCACATCCTTTCCTTGCATCCTCCATTGGGTTAAGCTAACGACCGAGGTTGCAAAAAGTCAAAATCAGTGATTGAAATGAGCCCCATGCAAAACTAGCAAGGCGACACCAGAGATTGTCAAAAATCATACTGTTTGTTCTATGCTGTCCATTTGTCTTTGCAAACTTTTACTACTAAAGTAAAAGTAAGCTCTTATTGAGATGTTTAAGAGAGTGGAATTTTGACAGCAGTGTCCTGATTGGCCCTACATTTATGGAATTTAGAATTATTAGTGTAACAACTTGATGCTTTTAAAACTGAAGAATAGGCCTACCCTTGTTAAATGAGTTCTTAAAACAACTTTCTTTCCAAAATTATATATTTCTGTGTTGGCAGCTGCACCGGAACCTGTCTTTTCAACATTGGGTGGGCTCAAGAATGGGAGGTTCCAAAACAGACTGATAGGCTACGCCATACTGGGACTTCTAGATTTTGCTCATACAAGGATGGTCACTTATTTTTTTTCCATTTCAAGAATGCTTTCAACGCAATACGTTTTGTTCATTTTATTAATAAGCTAGTTATTATCATGTAAATTGAGGAAGCACAACTACTTGCTAGTCAGCAAGTTCAAAATATGAACAGTGATGTATATTATTGCTTGCTAGCTAGCTAGATGTAGAAGATATTTTTGCTGCTAAAAATCATGCATACAAAATGTATACCAGAAAAGGAAAAAACTATCTCTTCAGCTGAAGACACTGTGCTCCTCCCCTGAATAGCACCTCCCCTGAATAGCATCTGTATTATCTTCCATAAGACAGGCCTTTTATTTTGTCTGCGTTATCACCTGCCTCATGGCCAGGTTTGTTTACTTCTGGTAAAGCATATGGATGTTTAATACATTATGGTTTCACACAGACAAATGAGCATTGTGAAACAGGTGCAACTCTCTTTCGCAGTTACTCACTGTTGAACAATCTTTGCTTCTTTTGTACTTGTCAGACATCATATCCCAGGAAGTAATTTTAAAAATAATAAATACATAAATAATCCCTGCCTGGCACAAAGTCCTCACAGGTGAGAGGCTCTATACCGACATTTCCTCCCCCCCCCCCACTCTCCTCTGGAGGGCCTAAATGTTGACAGGTAAAATCTTTGGCAGGGCTATTTATTTGTCAGGGTGCTGTGTGTGTGTGTTGTGGCGGCTACCTGTTCTCACTCCATATTTCAGGGTGTCTCTGCAGTCCACCAAGATCTGCTCCAATGATTCAGGTTGGTCTGACAGCTCCAGGTTGAAACCTTCCATGCCTTCAAGCAGCTGGTGTGGGTGATGGAAGTCCAGGACCTTTGTAGATCTGTCAAAGGTCTTCCGGACATAGTTTGTGAGAATGTCCACAACCTCCAGCAAGAACTGCATTGTCGACTCCTCCCCATTTTTTGCTGGTAATAAGTCTATATTTAAGAATATATACACACACATAAGAACTGTGATGTCCTCTGAATAAATTTTGCTAGCACATCTTTAACCATTACCGAAGCAAATGTACACCTAAAGGTATACTACTGTAAGTCATTGTAGTTGGCCTTTACAGAAAGACTGCAGTGGCCATTTTCAATAAACAAACTAAGGGTTCAGTTCACCCAAGTGTGTCAAATGCCTCATTCAACTATTTAGGCTTCTATTTTGGGTCACAGTTTAAATTTAGTGTTTTCCATGTCATTGTTAACCACAGCGCAAACCCCCCAGTAGTCGGCACGCTGGCATGCCCAAATTGTTCAACTCAGACATTCATTGCTCCTGCAACAAAAGTATGAGTTGAAAACAGAAACTCTGTTTTAGTTTCCTTAGTAGACGATACACGACAACTATGCTGAATTCTGAGTTTTGCAGCACCCCCTTGTCGCTCTGGTCATACATTTAACAAGCACCCCCTCCCAGCAGTCTCATTGGCAACTACACCCCCCACCCATGACATAATGCTTTTATGTAACATAACATACATGTTGTTCATGGCGTTGTCACCCTTTTTAGTACAGTCTGGCTTGATTGACAATTCATTTATTCAGTAGGTGACCGTATAAGCTTTCTAACGCTGTATAACGTTTAATTTTGCTTTTGGAATAGCGTTTTATAGCTCCGCGTAACCAAATGTTTTCTCATCATCGCATTCACTTATGTATTCACTATGTGGTAGCAGTAAAAGACACTGCACCCGACGAAACGTTATCAATGATTTTCGTAATTTCTTGGAAAATATTATTATTATTGAGGACTTCTGAGCATAGCTAAACCATATGTTTGCTGATAGACCTAGCTGACATCGTTTTCTGGAGTAACACAGAAGAGGAGAGAACTACAACATTGTCTCTGTCTCTATCTACTGAACACAGATAACATTTCATCACTATGTAAGTATTACTGCTCAAAATATTTTGGTTATTTTTGAAATTGAGTGTCTTTAAATAGGTTAGTGGTATTTTATAATGAGGATATTTCACACTGTAATGTAAGTGTTCATTGGTAGCTCAATAGTTTTCTGCGTTGTGTACACCAGTTATGACGAGAGAGTTGGAACATTGCCAAGACCTGGTGGATGGTAGAATATTGTTTTCATGTCGTCCCATCCCCATCCCCATACAAGAATTACAAATTTAGGTACTGTACCGCATTTTCTGACAATGTTTTTGCATTATTTTTTAATCTGATATCAAAAAGCATCTTATCCATTTTTGGAGAGATTTTGGATATGTTTCTGGAACCCTAGATATTGTAGACCACTGTACTGACGGAAAGCTTGTAATTCCCACTTGAAAATGATACAGTAGTGAGTAGTGAGTTTCAGGTGATTTGTATTGAAATACGTGAATTTGTTGTGATTTACAACATAGACATTTTGGGTAGATTTGGAGACGCTGGGTACACTGCTTAGTTTTTGCTTCATAGATTTTTAGTAGTTCTACATATCCACCCTTAGATTTTATGGATTTGTGGTCAAGTATTTTTTGATGCAGGACATGTATAGTTTAACCTGCTGCATATATGGGGTCTCTCAGTATTTCATTGCAAACAAAAAAAGAGCAAATTCATTTTTGCTTTTTTGCCTGAACATTTGCCTTAAGTGGCACTTTATTTCTTCCTAAATTATGAATATAAACTAATCTAAGTTAGTATTGTAAATTGTATAATTTAAGCCAATTTTACGTCTCTGTGATGCTGGAGTTATAAAGCTTTAAATAGGGTACCCCCTAAATGGGCAAGGATTGGCCAGATTTGGCATGCGCGCAAAAGGGTTAAATTCCATCACTAACTCACTAACCAAAAAGTGTAGCACAGCTCGCATTTCATTGATTATTTATAAAAAGGATATATTCATATTATTTAAATAGTATGCTCCATTCGTGAACATACTGTTCTGAACTGGAATTCTTGGGGGTAATTTTGACCAAGACAAACTTTGACCCATACATCAGCAACCGATTAAACTGCACAAAGTTATTGTATGGTGGGTGTTCTTTAATAAATTGCCTGGGCTGCTCTGTATTTTTCCCTTTGACATAGTGACTTGGCATCACAAACTGTGTGTTGCATTTCCACTTTAATTTAATTTTGGACTATCACTATCACTACTGCACTATCAAATACAATGTGAATACTTTGCTTGTAAATGTTCTTGCAACAAAAAGTTAATTTTGTGTGGTTTTGGTAAAACCCAGTTTCACGTGATGCCTAATGTGCATATTGGAAATATATTTAAATAAATCACAAATAGAATAATGAAATCGTCGGAATTTTTAAAAATGCAATTCAATTCGTTCTGAAGATAGCACATCTTATAAAAACCAGTCAACTTTGAACTAGTTGTTTTTCGTTATATTTACGTGCTCAATCGGAACATTGAGCGGCACTTACATTTACATTTATACCTTGGAACTAGACAGGCAGCTCTGTAAGGAAACCAAACTATTTTAACTAAATTTAGCACGTTTAAATGTTTATCTACTAAAGTTTCCCAGAAGATCTATAAAAAGTTGCTGTGGATTTCCGTGTAAAATCCACCTTGGGCTCCCCACTCAGTTCAAACCACAGAATCACGTTGGGAGACGCCAAAATAACTACCCGAGAAAGATTTTAACTCTTAGTGAATCCGTGTGCTTACATTTGTGAAACTGCAGTGTAGAATCGTCAGAACAAACAAGTCGTTTATATATAACAGACACACAACGATGGAAAACAAAACAAAATGGAAAATGCACTCACCTCTGGCAAACAGATTTGAAAAGTCCGTTTCCGTGCGCCTAAACCGCGAGTCCCTGTCGATGTTTTCACAAGACAGGAGGTTCTTGGGAGATTGGCGTTCCTTGAAGGAACTGACAATCCTGCTCTTCTCCTCAAAGCTGTTATTCTTCTGCAAGAACCCTAGGTTGTTACATGTTACAGAAGACGGATGACACAGATGGTTACCACTCCCCAGCATTGTTATTGTTGTGTTGTCTTACTAATTATTTTTACAGGCTACACATGTTTCTTCCTCTCAACTATAAGCAGGCGGTACCGTTATATTGTTTTTAGGTTATTCTAATGTCGCCCGAGAGAAGTATATTTATAGGAGGCGAACAGCCTGTGGGAGGTTGAGCCCCGTGACATCAGCACCAAAAGCCAGTCATGCAGAAACAAATAGTCATTTAGTCCAGTGGTAAATTCCTATTAAGCCCCTCAGACAAATTCCACTTCGGTGAGCAGGCTTTGGAGAGGACACAGTACATAACGAATCAATGCCAGTACAGCCTGCAGCCAGAATGTATAGACTGAGCAAAAAGCAATGCGGGGCATTATTGTTATTGTCTCATATTACAATGGAACACATATAGGCTACAAAAAACGAATGTTCTTATTAAACTTTTATCAAGCGAAATTCTCGAACGCAACTCTAGGCCTACATTTTAATTAGTATGGTGTAGCTACTGTAAACAATTCATCATGTATCCAAATGGAAAGAAATGTGGAAACGCCAGTTCCAAAGCCGTCTATATTGGCTACAAATTTCAGACATTGCCACAGTAACTGTTTTGCAACAACTGCACAGATTCACGGTTGAAGGATTCATGTGCGATAATAACTGTTACCCATAAATGTGAAAAGATATACTACCAGAATTTTTAGCAAATTAAATATATCATAGGAAGCACAGAACACAGAAGCCATTTGGCCAGAGAAAACAAAACAAAACAAAAAAAAAGAACAATACGTGACATTCGGGTGTACAGGGAAGAAATTCAAAGAAAATATTTAATATCACAGCATCCTTTTTATGAACGTCATTTACTTCAGAAAGACCAGGGTAAGCGTATTGTTTCGTGTAATATGTATAGGCCTACAGAACAATGAAAATCTGGGTTAACACAGACGTGTTCATAGCTATGTAGGTGTTTTAATTAGGACAATACGGAACATTGATATTATGAAGAAAATATGAATGTTCTCCGAATTTTCCCACAAAATTTTAAATGGTCAGTTTAGACCAAAATCAGGGCCAATTTTACTGTTTAAATACTAAGATCTTTTATTTGGAATACCATATAGTTCGAACGTCAACGACCAATGTTCATATTTTGATTTATCGAACTATTCTTTAAAATTAAACAATTAAAAAACAATTGGCTAATATACTATATATTAAGATGTACGTAATTACAGCAATTTCATTTGAATTCGGTTATTGTATTTACGCTCAATTTTCTCACTTAAATAAAAAAATGAACAATGTATAGCCTACGTTGACGATATCACACTCTACTTGAAACCTTATCCTCGTGAGATAATACATTTACTCTCCCTAAATTGCAGCTATCTCAGAAAAACAGGACCCGGACGAATAGCTATTTAATAAGGTTCTCGTTAATCATTTTAACCTGTATAAGCGTGTTCTGGCCTACAAGGGCTAACGACTTCAAGCTGCAAATCCGTGATAGACCACAAAGCGTTATTTTATTACTGTTAAAAATATAGATTTTTCTATATTTGATCCCCGACTATGTCCGTTATACCCTACGCACAAAGCGACTTCGCACTGGCCTGTGGGGTTGCTATCGTCCATAAATTAAACGTCTATCATAGCCTACTGCTTCCGTGGAAGCCACTGCTAATGTTCAGCAGACACCCTTGCGTCAGGGGGGGCTGACATGGTGAAATAAAAATGGTTTAGAAAATGGTAGACCTCCTGGTTTGAAACAACATTGTTATATGTATTTTCAATTGCCATGCAGAATACAATGGCCATATTACCTTCAAAATTCTAGGGATGACACACACAACGTAAACGTGTGATGAAGTATTTCAAGAATATTTGGTCGGTCCCTAATTATAAAGATCAAATGATTTTAATGTCTGATTAGGGAAATCTTACTTTAAAAACAAAAGAGGGCGGATTGTTCGTGTGTCTACCTATGACCCTGACGAGTAGTGGAATACGGTAATCTCAGAACAACCAGTACAGCTTAACAATAATAATTTAAAAAATCATTTTATTCTGACAAGCGCATAAACGGTGTTAGGCAATAACATAGATTATACGGACGGGAAACCACGCTAAAACCACGTGGTACTTGCGATGAGGAGATAATTTTTTAGGAGATTGGGTTTACAAGTTGCCTATTTTAGGAAATACCATATTGTTTTCGTTCTGATTGAAATTTGTACATTGGCAATGCGTATGCATGACGAAACCCATTATATATAGCCTATCCATAGAAACACACACGCGTCCAATATCTGCGTAACCTAAGAAAAACATATTGTGTAAAAAATAAGAAGAATAACCGACCCTTAAGGCTTACTTTAAAAAGCAGCTATGACATCTAAAATGGTTGACATTTTCACCACGGATCATGCGCCCCCTATAAATACAGCAGTTAGGTAAAATGGCAGAATATTCAAGCACAATCATGCAGGCCTATGATAAGATTTTCTTAACGCGTTCGTTGTTTTCGTGGGACGGACATGACAAGAACACTGAGGTTGTTCGGAATCATTGCAGTTAAACGAAGAATATGTTGATGGGTGATTTTTGTCCTGGGCAAATGTTTGCAACAGAAACTGAACGCCATATAGGCTAGCCGACGCTGATGAAACGCAGAATTTAGAACAAGGCCTGTACGCGAAATGAGTGTTCAATGACCTTTGTAGAAATGACACCACCAGTGACAGTCGAAGCAATCTTTCACATGAACCTAAATCTTAGTATAGCCTACTTCAGTAGCGTATACTATATGCAGTCATTTTGCAAAACACAAACAGAAAACAGAAAACAATTCTCAATGGGAATCATTTTGCGATGAAAACGGTTGAGGCTTAACGATGATGTTTCGGGTTCCTTCTTTTAGTGATAATTTAACTCATCACGTCCCCTTCATAGATTAATAACGAAGACACCCGTGGAATGAATATCTTCTTAATGCAATATGGTCTAAAACTTACCACAGATAGATTAATAACGAAAACACCCGTGGAATGAATATCTTCTTAATGCAATATGGTCTAAAACTTACCACAGATCTTCATTCCGAGTTTTCTTGTACATCCGTGTGCAACTCCACACCACGAGTCATAGGCTAAAAAAAATGTTTAGGAAAACTATTGAATAACCTAATGTGCAACTTACATATAAGCCTGATAAAACCACACTAAAACCCGCGTAATGGGGGAAAGATGTATTGAAGGTGAGTTGAGACTGACATCATTTAAATGAAGCCAATTCTGGGTTAGACTTATGATGAGGAGCTTCTGTGGGGTTTGTTATTATTCTCAAACATCTGAAATGTTCTGGTGTCACACCAGGCAATCAATAAAGGCCATCTGAGACTTAAATGTCTAATAAACGTTGGCACATATCTTGCAAAGTGGGGGTTTAAAACAAACGGGCATGAAATGGGGTCGGAAGAGTTCAGGAATTAATTGGGTGAAAAATAGTATTTGACTATATCGGTCTTGCATGACTAGCCATCGGCCAGCTTGAGACATAGTTGATCCAAAAACACATCAGGACGCGAGAGATTTCCTTCCTATAGCCCTGCTATTGCGCTTGTCGGATCATTAGGCGATCCGTTATCTTCTACTGCACTGATTTATCCGAGCAGCGCACCAACGCACTGCGTCCTCTGAACGTACACAGTACAACATGCACAACATTTTGTAACAACACGTGAACAGATGCCGTAGGCTACACGGTATGCAGCAATATACACACCTCTATACAAGAATATAAAACATAAAAGTCGCAAAATTCACATTCGGGGGCTGAACAATGCATGGACGTTAATGATATTCGACTAAAGAAAAGAAAGTCGTAATACAAACGGATTAAGGCACAGTAAGAGCACTTTCATTTTGATTTTAGAAGTTGACCACACCTACTTTCTCTTTTAAACTGTAACATGCTATCCTCGGGCGAATTCTGCCACTACAGTCAATTTATTATTTTGGTTATTAGCCTACATTGCTTATAAAATTGTCACCTTCTCCATGCAAATAAATTATTATTATCATTATTATTATTATTATTATTATTATTATTATTATTAATAATAATAATAATAATAATAATAATAATAATAATTTATTTGGATGTACATTGTATTAGTTTAATGATTTCAGCACTTAATGTTGAATGATACGCTCCTATCATTTCTGTAGTTCACTTTTCTGGTAGTATAAAATTGACCAGATGTTGCCGACAGCAATGCCGAGAGCCGCTGACACCGCGAGCAGCGTGCGGTCAGTGAGTGCGAGATAAAGCCTGGCAGCATGGCAATGACAACAGAAAGCATGTCAACACGACATTTTGATGGGAAAAATAAAATTGTTCATAGTAAACATTTAAAATGATCTTCAACTGTCAATCTCGAAATGATTTCCCATCATGAATCGTTTAATTTTAATACGAAGCTCTTCCTTCTTACTGATTAAAAAATTCTGGCTATAACATTTTAACATATCATAGGTCTAGGAAAGAATGAAACAATTTACAACATATAATGAATCTAAGAGGAATAGTTTATATATATATATATATATATATATATATATGTACATACAAATCCATTGTACGTCATGCATGGCATGTAACGTCGTTACATAGTATTATCTGGTTATACGGACAGAATTCTGTTTTGGAAACTTGCCTACATAAAGATAATATTTATCTGACTAGTTAATCTTTCCTAGAATAGCTGTATTCTGCTGGCTTGGTAATTATACCATCCGCTTTTCTTCCTGTACATTACCGTGCAAATTGTCGAGACAGGACTGTTAACCGTTTTTATCTTCGCCCCATTCCCTTCCTCACAATTCAAGTCCAAGCAAAATGAAAGCCATTAGGGTCGATTCAGGGTGATTCCAATTAGTGCCACTTTCACGTAATTATACTTGGAACTACGCATAGACTGACGCTTTAAAAAGAACCAGGGATTTAAAAACCCCAGACCAGTACTAAAATAGAATTCCTTTGAATGACTTCATCCGCTCAATAAATGGAAAATTAAGTCAGTCATATAATAATAATAATAATAATGTTATTATTATACAAATTGATTTGTATGACATTTTTTTCAGAAAGCTTAATCTTTCCTCATCAACACAGAAAATTCGATGTTATCATAGCAATTCGTCCTTTATTATTCTTTTCAGAATATTTTTTAAAGGACATTACCAATGTTCACAACCAGGTTCGCCTGCGAAGCAAATGCGGGAGGTCCGCTGCGCAGGCAATGTTGTAATGATTTGTTGGATAAGAGATATTTCGAATTGTGCTGTTTTTTTTTTAATCTCATGGAGGTGATTAATGAGGATACCTACAGAGTAAATAGCACAAGTGAAACAGCGATTTATCTGTGATAGACCTACTTGTGGATGGCGGTCGTAAATTAGTCGAGTTGGGATCCGGATCACCGCCAGAGGAGGAAGGTGCAGACGCCGCCATCAGTCCTGAGATACAGAAGTCCTCACTCCACCGCGCTTGCTGTCACTTTCTTTGAAACCAGTCTTATTTTACCAAAGACGAACAGTGACAATTCACTGCAATGAAAGGAGAGACTATTTAGAGTCTGACCCAGAATGTGTACGGATAATTAATCATGTAATTGTGCAAAATACCATTACAAATGTACATTAATTTAATAACATGAAGTTATTTCCACTGATTAATTGCAGCATGAATTAGGAAGATAAAAAAACGGCGAGGGAAGACGCTTGTTACTAAATTTAATATAACCAGGCTTTCTCAGTACATTATTATGTCTATTCATATGGGTTGCTCACACGTGTTAATCACGGACCAGGTTGCGGCTGGCATAAAAACGCAGAAATGCTCTTCTGACACAATCACAAGCATTACATTATATGGGAATTGACCACTGCAAATCCGGTTGCAATGACGATTTTCATTTACAGTTCCTTTGTTTACAGAAGTCCACTTATTTCGTGACCTGAGCACAAAATTATGGGTAAAAGTTTATTTTAGGCGAAGACTGACGCTTAAGCGCTGTTTTAGGTAAATCTGGAACCTTCCAGTGTATGCAAACAGAACCGGTTCGAAGGACCGTTAAGTTAAATTAATTGTATCAGCATAAAAGTGACAGATAAACTACATTTCCATACAAATAAATTATTTCAGGACAAATTAGAATTTTTCAAAATCGACCTCAATTCCATATTATTAAATAATAAGACACCCATAGCTGCCCGTAGCGTACTATGAAGGTCAACCTTAAACCATGTTTATCACTGATGTGTAGGCCAGCTTAAATCTTAAAACTGTTGATATTCAAAACAGAATTTGGATTTCTCAATACGGAAAAAGGTCTGTCAATAATCATCACAAAGTAATAATCTGACACAGTTTATGATATAGCCTACAACAAAAAAACTTACCACATATATTTAAAGGAAATGTAAAATAATTGGCAACTTAACCGGTTAAAACTGCAATTGCAATAAAAAATTAACACTTCAAAAGAAAACTCTCCTTTTGCTGGAGTAAATCCAGGAATGTGTAGGAAGACATACCTAATATTTGATCATTTTGAACGCTTGCTTACAATCGTCCATCTAATATTTAAATAATACTGCTCATAGAACCATCTCACAGGACAGACAGCTCATGTTTCTTACCGTGTTTGCCACCAGCCACCGTTGTATAGGTATTAGAGTCAAAGAAACTATTTCAGAACGACCAAATTAAAGCCTACAGCCATACAATGTTAAGTGCAGTTAAAACACTCCAAGAGAAACAAGGTGTGAATATCAATCGACTGCAAAATTTCCATCCACCGTGACCTTTTTGTTGGCGTGTTTGATTTGTAGATTTCTTAAAATTAATCGTCTATTTATCCGTTACTACGCATGTATGAGTCACGCCAACACCTCCCCTGGTGCTGAATGGAGTTCTTCCAATATCTTACAGATCCGATTTGTAGGCGAAATAAATAAATAACAAGTAGTAGCAAAATACGTGTCTCTCTTCTGCAATAACGCGAATTTCCAGGTGATTGATTTGGGCTTCTTACCTCGATTAAAATCCCGATCATGGTGAAGGACTTTGGAAGTTTGACACTATGAGTAACACAATACGTCCCCGAGACATTTCGTAAGCGGACCGAAGAAGGGGAAAGAGGAGTAATCAGGTGTCTGGTCCTCATGAAGTCAATTCTGCTTCATACTTAAACAACCCTTGTTTTTTCCTTCAGGGGAGGGCCGTTTCATCTGCTGATATTGATGATAATTGTTACATACAGAAAATGGGGAAATACTAGAGGGTATTTAATATGCGCATTTTGTTTGTTTATCAGTATTTCAATACTTCTAAATTTTTTTGTAACAATCTGCCCTTAAATTAGCATTTTCTGAGATTCACCATCCTCTTTTAGATAATTTCTTTTTTTTCGTTTTCCCCTTTAAAAATGAACGCCACATTAGAATTAAACAGTTTGAACAGCTGACTCGAGCTCAAATCCACAAGGTGGCAGTAGTGATTCAAATACAATTCTCGTCAAAGACACCGGCCATATGAACAGTGTGTTTTTGAAAGTAGGCAGTACCGGTCCTGTACGGGTAAAATTAATGAAATAAGACAAACTAAAAAACGATGATCATGTTTAACTGCATAACGTCATGCATGCAAGTAAATCATTAACGAATTGACGCGTGGAAAGAAACGCGAAGCAATTCAAACATTGGTGATATATTGGTGATGATTAAGCCTAATCATTCTCAATCGGTCCTTCCTGAAATACATTGCAAACCAGAGGCGAGTCTTATAAATAGGCAAGGCAAGCAACAGTCGGCGACCGAGGGCTGCGTGTTAAGGGGTTTTGAGTAATATGATGTCGGTGGAAGTCGGCATTGCTATCCCACAGCCTCTAGATTCGCCTACGTGTACAGATTTCCACGTTCGTTCATGGAAATCCGGGCATGAGCGCTGTCTTTGAGATTTGGACAGCTCCTGGCGCACGTGGGCCACTTGGAAAATTGAATTGGCTATGTGCATTAGACGTTTTAAAAATACGTCTTCGGTTTCCAGACGTATTGTCTCTCACGTAAGGACTATTTTATGCAGGATTATTTTATTTTTGAAAGGTAAATAACAGTTCTGAATCTAATATAAACTTAAATTATAGCCATGTATGTTATGTTTGGCAAAGTAAGACAATAGTTTAAATATGTACAGCTTATCTGTATGTCTATCTGATTAGTTAAAATATTCGTATGAAGTGCAAATAGATAGTATATTTTCAGCATCGCTTGTCTTTACAATAGTCTTGAATTCATTATTATTGACGACATTAAGGTTACAGCGGGCTGGAGAACAAAGTATTCGATAGATGGCGCTCTGTGATGGCAGTACCGATGAAAGTAGGCTACAAGTACGTCAACCAGATCAAAATGACTCTTTAAATACATCGAGCTGAGACTTATAAAAAATTTTTTTTTTTACTTCAATAGATATGTTATGACGTAAAAAGTCAAACAAAATCCCAGAATAGATGATGAAAACCAAGAGCGTTTGCTTTCGTTTTCGTAACAACGGCATTCAGTCTGGCACGACCATTCACAAACCACGCATGCTACACGTCAATACCTGCAAAATCACGTGAAAGACATGAGTAATGTTGAAACTATATCACCTGAGGAAATATATCATGTACAATATGCATCCCTGACTGCAAAAACCTACTAGGAAAAGGTCCATCAAAAAGTCATCTCTGCAAATGGAGCTTTGACAACCTGCCAACATTGTGGCACAGAGACCTTACAGCTGTCAAAGTGACATAAGCCCAGTAAGAGGAACGGATAAATCACTGAATAGATTAAGAGGAAAACTAAAATAACTGGCATAAGTGAAATGCTGTAAAACTGGAGTGACTGGAACTGGGCCACATGTAACAATAGGACAAACCTTATCTCTACTTGTGTAATGAAAGTTGTGGGAGTAATACAAGAACCTGGACTCAGAAGGGGAGAAATCTGTGGGGATACAAAGGAAATAACAACTGAATGAGATGGCAGGATGCTGGGAAGGAATTCTTCAATCACGATAGACACAGTAATGGTGACAGATTACTGTAAATATGTTTAAACTTATCAGCTTGGGCAGGAGGTATGGTACACAAGTGAAAGCTGTCTGTATGAGTCGTGTTGTATTATGGGTCTTTCTGCCTTTCATTTGTCCAAGGCCCCTGAGCCTGACATTGCATGGGTTGATTATTTATGTGAATTGTGAACAAATGCAGCCTTCCTAAGAGATGTATCAGAGCCCCAAACATGCTACATAGTCTACTTTCACACTGAAACATGCTACATAGTCTACTGTCACACTGCATGTTTCTGCAAGCTCTGTTGATGTCTTATATTAAAATTAAAAAAATCTGTCTAGATTAAAAACTTTCCTATAGCATCTTTAAAGGGGAATTTAACTTTATAACACTTCTGGGGTCATTTTCACACCTACCCGGGCTTTTGTGTGCACCCCAGACAGTTTTTAGGTTGCTTGCTTCAATATTTAGATATTTGATATCCGTGTAAGCAACTCCGCACCCCCCCCCATCCAGCAGAAACCCATTCAGTATCAAACTCCACTTTAGACTCATTGTAAATTCATGTCTCTGCTTCTCGTGACTGATATTGTCCTTCTAATGAATGTGTCGCCCTAGACCAAATTCAAATGTTTCTAATCATACATATTTTTCATGGAAAATAAAAAAATTAATAATCATTTTTGTGATTTACTGCGTGTCCCTGAAATAATTTTCCACCCTGTTAGTTTGTAGTCTTTCTCCTACAGAAGCCTACACTTCCCATGACATAATGTTCAGAAAATGACATCATTTCCTTTGGAGGGAATTCAACAGAGCCAACTGAAGTAAGTATGAACTGCCTGTTTTATCTTTTTGTTCCAAGTTTTGTAATGTCAACCTGTTTGTCACAACCTTAAAGTTCCACCCTGTTAGGCTACTTTATTAAGAAAATGAATTACATTTTATAATTTCAAAACTTGTTTTATATAAGAAGTAAAATGCTGTTCACATGTTGGGTCTCATGCTAGCTAGATCATGATTACTCACAGAGCTAGGGCTAACATAGTTGAAAAAATTCCCCCCTGTTAGTTGTGTAAACCTAACAGGGTGGAAATGTTGATAGAAAATGTAGTAAATAAATGATTTATAATAAGATACATATAATATTTGTGATGTATTTGCCACTGGGGTCTATGGGTGCGGACCCAGTCTGACAGTAGGATGAGTGTTTCTTTCGCTCTCCATACACTGTCGAAACGCTCTTTCACTGCCCTCTGTTGCTTACTGACAGCCCGCTTCGCCCTGGCGCACCTGGCCACTGGAATATGTGCTTTTTTTTGGTCTGAGCCGATCAAGTGGAAGTTCCATCTCTCATCCAAGCATGAGAGATGATGGCGATGCCTGCGTGGTGGCATGTTGACTAGCCCTGTAGTGCATCAGTGTTTGGTTCAGGGCCATTTGGAATGTGCACCCCTGGACCAGGTGCACCCTTATGCCATTCTTCAACGTTTGGTTAAAACGTTCTACTCCGCCGTTAGCTTGTGGGTTGTAATAGGCTGTGCGGATATGCTTGACCCCTTTGTTGGCCCGGTAAGAGGAGAACTCGGCTGATGTAAACTGAGGCCCATTGTCTGTAGTCCAGGACAAGCCGTCCAGGATGCCCACAATGGCACATGTTGTGACTGCACTGACAGGAGCTACTTCCGGCCACTTTGAGTGGACACCACCACCACGAGGAACCATTGATGGTGGGGGATCGCATGCCCATGGATCTCGCCGCATATGTTGAGCTGGATATGCTCCCAGGGGCGTGATGGCCAGGTGAGTGGCTGGAGTTGGGGAGGCACAGGTGACCCTGTCTTCCAATGAGGAGACATGCAGCACAAACTGTGATTCACTGTCTGCTGAAGAAATTGCAGGGGCTGGGCCACTAACTGAGCGTGAGAGACTTAAGACTTTATTGTCCCCAAGGGGAAATTCCTTTCCACAGCACTGTACCCATCAGACAACAGTACATACAACAGCACACAGTAACAACATACAATGACAGACAACAGCACACACTCAGGCCTGATCTGCGAGGCCTATTGTTCAGGGTGGCTATGGCTGTGGGGATCAGGCTTTTCCCAAAGGGAGCCCTTCTGCACCTCAGTGCTCTGTACCTGCGCCCGGAGGGAAGTAGGGTAAGGTAGTGATTGAGTGGGTGTGTGATGTCCTGTTCTATTGAGGTTGCGATGCGTGCAATGGCCTTTTTGTTTAGCTCCGCTGGGTGTGAGGAGACCAATTATCCTGGCAGCGGTGTTGGTTATGCGTGTGAGTTTGGCCTGGTTAGTAACGGATAACACACGTAATATATATATAATATATATATATACTAATATATATTTTTTAAAGTTTTTCCCCAATAAATTTTTCAATTTTTCCCTGTATTTCAAAATGACAGGAAAATAACAAGAATAAACTGTTTATTGAAAATGTGTCATGTGATTTAACAAAAAAAATTGTATAAATGGAATACAGCTTTTAAATGAGAATTTTACCAAAACGAATCATAGAAATAAAGTGACAGAAGTAGCAGCATTTTCTGTAATTTTACAAAAAAAAACTTTTCTTATGGCGATATATCATTGTCAAATATATAAAAATACTGTTAATAATACATTTAAAAATGTATTATTGCAAGAAAATATATGACTAAAGAAAGAAATATTTTGTCATTTTGCATAACTTCATCACTACTTTACATACATAAACTGAAAAAAACACAGGTATTGACTATCCTACGAGACAGTTAAAAACAAAATTAACAGATTTTGATCGCTACATTTGTATTAACTGATTGTTAAATAAGTGCATTTCATGTTATAAAAACTGTGTAAAACCATAGAGTTAAATTTAAAAAAAGTTATTAACTGTATTTTACGCTTCCTTACATTTATATGACATGTAAATCAAGCATAAATTACCAATCACTACATTCCCCAATACACAGAAAAAGGTATTACAGTCCATCTGTGCAACATGTTGAGTGCATGTTCCTACCAAAGCACCATACAGATATAAAATGATGTACTAACCCACCAGTTACAGCAGACTTTTGGCTATGGCATCATAAATCTATGGACTAGCTGATAGGTGTCACCATTCACTCCTCCCAGGCAAAGCTCATGTGACCATTCACATATGATTTCTAAGTACAAAGACAAAGTAATTGCTAATCAGTCATAGACCTGTTAAGTGTGAAGTAATTGTATGGAAATAATCCAAATAAGGAATTTGAGATCCATCCCATTTCCAGTCCAATGTGAAAATGAATGGGGTCAAAAATAGCTGATGAATGATGAATGATGAATTTAAAAAACGCTAGCTGTGGTTAGTTTAGCATACGCACTGTACACCACTGTCATCTAATCAAGTACTTTTTAGAAATGTATTAATGGGCTAAAATGTGTGACAACCACATGTTACTTTTACTCAATATTTAAAAAACAGAGGGGTTGGCTTACAGGATGCAAAAACCATATTAAGTTTCACCATAAGCGAAAAATAAAAGCATCTGGACATTAGCATTTTCCCCTAGGCCTTATCACACTAGCCTGTACAATTTAGTCCATAACATTAAACTCTGAAACAGACCTGCTCTCTGAACTCAGACAGGACTGGTAAAAGGAATGCCTATAGTAACTAGCCATCAAACATGCTAGCAAGCACTAACAGCCAGCCTATCCTGAATATCAAAACCTTGTTAGCAGTTAGTGCTACCACTATGCTAAGTTAGTATTAGCATTGCAATTACAGTAAAGCAATTTTAAAGACGCAATCAAAATTTTAATCAAGCTTCCTTGACAATGTAACTATAATCTAATTACACATTTTTCCGAATGAAATCTGGGCTGATTATAGTTACTTATTTTTCGTAATCTGATTACGTAATCTTGATTACATGTAGTCAGTTACTACCCAACCCTGTACAGTACACAGCATCTGGAAGTCATTGTCAGTGAAGCAGTTCCAGGCTTTTGTCTCTTGATGACATGATAGATTTGTAGTTCGCAGTTACATTTTTTTTAATTCTCATCTGCTCTATATATTTTTCATTTTTTCCACTCGCAAAAAATGCGAGTGCAAAATTTTTTCATTTTTTGGATCGCTGAAAATCGCAGAAACAACTGGAATCCAGGCACCGAAACGTGGATTTGCAGTTGTCATTTTGTGTCAGGTATGTTGGATTTTTGGGTAAAATCATACCTTAAGTTATGTACTGTATTGACTACTCATCAATTAAATATTAAGCATCTTTCATTTATATTCTGTGTAACTGTAAAGTTTTTGTCAGCATTTATTATAAAAAAAAACATCCATGATGATGAGCCTTGTATTCCACAAACAAAGGGGGGATGGTAGCGTTAGCTAGCCAAGCATATAAATTAAGGTATGATTTTACCCCTCAAAATCCAACATACCTGACATAAAATAACAACCGCAAATCCATGTTTCGGTGCCTGGATTCAAGTTGTTTCTGCGAATTGCAGCGATCCATTTGCTTCTCTTTTCTTTAGCTTTCGGCAGTCTGCAAAAAGATAGCTCCGATTTCTTGTTGAATGTCCATGGACCACTGGTTCTTTGGTAAGTTCTAAGGATCACTGTTGAGTCCAACTGCCTTTAAGCAGATAATCGTTTGTTTTACTCCCGGTTTTGCAGTTTCCTCTACAAACGGCAGCCATGTCGCAGCATGTTTTGCCACTCAGTCCGACTGAGGGGGCGTACTCCGGTGGGAAAGTGGCGTCAATGCATACCCTCTATTGTAGCTAATTAACCTAAAATACTTGGCGAACTATTTTACAAGGGAAACACTCTTCTGTATGGCACATTGTTGTCCTTACACATTTGATGTTATGGGAAAGCTTTTGTTTTGCACTAGACAGTGTTTAATTTGTTGAATGCACTTTTTCCTTTGTAAGCCCTTGTAAGTGAAGCGGCATTGAATGTAACGTTATTGCTGTGCACATGCAATGCGTGTGTCATGCATTAGCCTATTTAATTAGTTTTTTATTTATGTATATAAGGTAAACACAATTCTGCTTTATTATTTAAATATTAATTATTTTTTTGTTTTTTATTTATATATTGTTATGTATTGTTATGTTTATTATTATTTTTATCTTGGATGGTTTGATATTATGTTTTCATTCATATTATGTTATGGCAAAAAAGCCGTAGTATTTTTTCAGGGTGAAAAACAAAAGCTGTTGTTACCACAGCTTGTTGTTGTTGGTTTGTCAGCTTTAAAAAAATTTGAACCAATGAAAAAAGCAACATGTTGTGCGAATAATAATACATTTTAAAAAAGAATCAATGAGTGGTGGTGTCATTTTTAATTCGTTTAATTTTGGGCAACTGCTGCAAAATTTCACTATTAAATCACAACATATTCACATATTTCACTACAAATCAACTGTTTTGACTCAAGAAACTCACTGTTACATCATTTTCAAGTGGGAATTACAAGCTTTCCGTCAGTACAGTGGTCTAAAATATCTAGGGGTCCAGAAACATGTCCAAAATCTCTCCAAAAATGAATAAAATGCTTTTTGTCCATTATAAAGCACATAAATGAGCCCCCTATGAAGGTTGCTATTGCTATCAGATTAGAGAATAATGCAAAAATATTGTCACACAATGCAGTACAGTACCTAAATGTGTAATAACTCTTGTATGTATTTCTATACTCTGTACTCTCGTATGTTTTCTTGTATGGGGATGTGGATGGGACGACATGAAAACAATTTTCAACCGTCCACCACATTTTAGCAATGTTCCAACTCTTGCGTCATCACTGTTGCATGCTTCACAAAAACTATTACACTATTAACTAACGCTTGCATTACAGTGTGAAATATCCACATTACATAATACCACTAACCTATTTAAATACATTCAATTTCAAAAATAACGTATACAACCGAAGTATTTTGAGCAGTAATACTTAGGCTACATAGTGTAGCCCCTTTAACCCCCATAGCTGTTGAGGGCAGGGCCCTAGGTTCGTTTACGCTAATGTAATTCACTTTTATATTAGTTTGAGTTTCCTAGTAAGCTTATTTCCATTAACTGAGTACCCTTTAACCTTTAACTTACATGAATAATTCACTTAGTAATTAGTAGAGCCCGACCGATGCCAGATTTTTGGGTCCGATGCCGATCCCAACTCTGGAGAGTCCTAGCCCACCGATTACCGATGTTTTGACCGATATTTTGTCAAAAGTGCAACATTTTCAAATCAATTTGAAAAATTTATATTTTATCAAAGTTTCTATATTTGAGAACATTTAACTTAAGCAAACAAATAAAAATAAACACACAAATAACTTTTTGATAGATAAAAAATTAAAAAAATGATATTAAATTTAATTAAATATATATATATAAACACCATCTTCAAGTGGTGTGAATTCAAAATAACTCCACACGTTGCTTTTACTCCTTTCTTTTCCAGCCATCTATAAAAAAAATATTTTAAAAAATCAGTTTTCCAGTTTCAAACATGTATTTTTATGAATATTATTATTGTTGTTGTTGTTATTAATTTGTTATTATTTCTTAGTATCTATTCTCAGTAAATGAATTATATTTTCTTATTTTATTCCTACTACATGATCTCAAAGAGTAAGACTTTATCGAGCGAGCTTCCCTGTCCATAAGAATTCGGTGGTGAAAAAAACTACAATGGGCTCTGACGCGTGACTAGATGACACACACTCACTTGCAATAACGCATTAGCTGTTGACATAGCCTCATTATTTCTTATTATTTATTCTCAGTAAGTTAAGTGAATTATATTTTCTTATTTTATTCCTACTACATGATCTCAAAGAGTAAGACTTTATCTAGCGGGGCTAATGAGTGAATCAACTTTAACGTTAGATGAAACTAAATTGACTGGATGAAATACGTAACGTGAGGCTTGTCCATAAGAATTCGGTGGTGAAGAAAACTACAATGTGCTTTCGTGCAGGTTACCCGCGCTAAGTGTTGGTTGATTCACTTCTCCAACAGCAATTCTTCTCTCATGTTATCACGACAAAGCTAGATAACATGGCTTAAAGTGATCCACGTTAGAAGGTTTTATCTGCGTTTTTACTGTCTGGTTAGCTTGCTACGATGACGCGTGGCTAGATGACACACTCGCTCGCAATAATGCGTTGGCTATTGATACAGCATCATATAGTAGCAAATATCATTTATCTCAGATAAAAAAACAAATGTGTGATGCATTCAATCACCATTTTATTTTGGCTGGTTATTTATTTGAGAATACAGCGATGTCCTCTGGAAATGTAGATCCTACGCTGCTTATGTGCTCACTGCCACTTCATAAAGGCTTGCTAGCCAGCTAGCTTGCTAAAGTGAACCAAATATGTTAGCTAGCTCGCTGGCTTGAGAATGATGATTGATAAACATAGTGGTCGTATAAACGCATTTAATTAAAAACTTTCACTAAATATACATACCTTTATTGGGGCAATCGAATCTGTGCAGACAAGTCTTGCAGTGGAGAATATTGGATGAGGCACGAGTGACAAACGTCTTATCACAGAAGTAGCGTGTCAACTGCTGCAGTTCACACTTGTATTAGAGCTCCCTCTACTGGATAATTCTAGTAAATAGCAATTACAACGTTCGAACAGACAAGTACAGATAAATAATCAATGTTTTTTTTGTTTGTTTATTATACTTATTTGAAAATCGGGACACATCGGCTGCATAACTGCCGATCCCGATGTTGTCAAAAAAGTCAAATAATGGCCGATATAGGCTATCGGCTAAACCGATATATCGGTCGGGCTCTAGTAATTAGACAAACAAGAAGACAAGTAATATTTACTTATTATTCAAATAAAATAAAATGTCTCAATGCGGTATTATGTATCATAAACACTTGTTGGTAAATAGTGCACTTAAAGGTTTGTTATATCTGTAGCTCAATACAAATCAATTCACATTCAAGTAAATACCATTTCTTTAGTCCAAATTACTTTTACACTCGGATTATCAAGTCCAATCACAATGACACGTATTCACTTACGAGCTCAATTACATTTTAGATACAACCGGCACTTTACAACATTAAAAATTAGTACTGAAAACCCCCGTTGCAGGCCTGATTTGAAAATATCCAAAAAGCGTCAGCTTCACTCTTGCAAGCCAAAGACAAAGAATGCACTGACTCACAGTTCAGTATAATGGCGGGACATTCGTGAATGTTCCATGCGTGGGTGAAGAGGAAGACGATCCTTGGAGTTCGTTCCAACGTGAGTTTCCAGCGTAGCCAGAGGAAGTCTGAGCGTTGCCGGTAGCTCAAACCGCTATCTGGTTTAGCTGTTCACCGTGCGTTGTCTTCTTTTCCGGGCTTAGCTGACGTTTGCTGAGTTAGCTAACGTGGCTAATTATCCGTACTAAGATACACTATCAAGACAGCTTAGTTAGCTAGCTTGTTATACTAACAGTGAAACCGACAAATGAATAATATTGTGGCGATTTCGCGAAGAAGCAGAGACGGAGACTGGCTTGGCTGTTTTCGAATCGCTCCCGGGGAGCTTTGCTTTATTTGTGACATCTCTTCAAAACGGTAATTCGTAGACTGACCATCATAGCTGGGCGACGCCTGCTTTTGTCAAACCCCGTTCGCCGTGATTGGCTGCCCCGGCGCAACGGGACTAACCAATCACACAGCCTTAACGTCACATCACACAAAGGTCGGATAAATTTACATACAGGGGAAACAGCAGCACGAGACACGCAAAACAGAGACAGGCAGGGAATACAACAACAGTATTGGCTAATTGACTAATGACAGAAACATGACGGTGCAAATCATAAACCCGAGGGCTGCTAGCGCTACGGAAGCGATTCCTAGCAGGCTACACACATTCAAAATAACGAGTATTTACACGATCGCGGAGCGGGACAAGTTAACCGCTAACAAGCTAACAATTATTTAGTTACACACAGGCAAGATCGCCACACAGCCCCCACCTAAAGGGTCGCTAGTCCCCGACGACCCACAATTTCTATGCGATTTACCTCGTAGTCGATTAAATAATTCGGTAGCCGTCGCTTCCGAGTAGGTCGGCCCGTGTTGGGCTGTGCCGTTTCCCCTGCTGCCGGTGGTGTAGAGGGGACAGGGCTGCTACCTTGTCCGCCAGCTGCGTCTTCGGTGGCGAGTGGTTGGTAAGGTGCGAGTCGGTCTTGGTGGAGCACCACCAGGCGCCCTCGATTTGGCATGCGCACGCCAATGTGACTGCAGCTTAGGAGACAGGCCCTTCTTGCGCACTGGGCAGTGGACCCACACTTTATCACCTGGCTTGAAGGCCTGCCCCTTGCAGTGCTGATCGTAGGCGCGCTTCTGCCGCAGTCCCGCAGTGTCCTGGGCCTGGCGAGAGAAGTCGTGTGCCACTCGCAGTCGTTCCAGCAGCTGGCGGAAGTAGCAGGCCTCTGTACGGGTTGGTTCCCTGCTTTCAGGCGGGGCCCCGAACACCAAATCCACAGGCGTCCGAAGCTCGCGTCCGAACATCAGGGCGGCGGGCGTGCAGAGGCTGGACTCCTGTACGGCAGTTCGGTAGGACCACAGGACCAGGGGCAGGTGGCGGTCCCAGTCTCGTTGGTGCTGGCTGGCGAGGATAGCGAGTTGTGCAGTCAAGGTCTTGTTGAACCGTTCAACCAGTCCGTCGCTCAGGGGATGGAGTGGAGTTGTGCGGGTCTTCGCTACCCCGAGCCGACTGCAGACCTCAGCCAGCACCCGCGATTCAAAATTTCGCCACTGGTCGCTGTGGAGTTGGGCGGGGACCCCGAAACGGGCAAACATCTCCTCGACCAGCTTCCCCGCTGTTGTTGCAGCACTTTGGTCCGGCACCGCGTACGCCTCGAGCCACTTCGTAAAGTAGTCCATAGCCACAAGCACATAGCGGTTACCGGCCTCAGTGACAGGGAAGGGGCCGAGGACGTCCACCCCTACTCGCTCCATCGGGGCCCCCACCACGTAGCGTTGTAGAGGGGCGCGGGAGCGCCTGGTAGGCCCCTTGCATGCCGTACAGGAGTCGCAACAGTGGACGTGCAGCTCCACGTCCCGGCGGCACCCAGGCCAGTAGAAGCGCCCCCTCAATCGTCGCAGGGTCTTGCTGTTCCCGAAATGGCCCGCCCCCACCGAGCCATGCACCAACCCGAGGACTTGGGGCCTGAGCGCTCGGGGAACGAGGAGTTGGAGGAGGTCGCTTCCAAGCCCGGGTGCCTGCCACCGCCGATACAGCAGCCTGTCCCGCAGCTCAAGGCTCCTCCTTTGCCCGTAGTAGGTCTTGAGCTCGGGCCCCTCAGCCGAGACCTCAGCCCACTGCCTCCAGCCAGCCCCTCACCTTTCTTAGCGTGCTGTCGGCCTCCTGGCCTTCCCGCAGCTGCTCCTGCGACACTGGCAGCCACCCCGCCTCGCTGATGTTAGCGGTAGCCACCGCTAGCTCCACCTGGCTCTTATCTTCCTGTCGCTGGCAGTGTTGACAATCCAGCTCAGCACAGGGACGGCGGGACAAAGCGCCCCGCCCTGTGCTCGATCTGGAAATCGCACTCTTGTAGCTCTTCTAACCACCGTGCGACTTGGCCCTCCGGGTGCTTGAAGTTTAAGAGCCAGGTGAGCGAAGCGTGGTCAGTGCGGAGGCGGAAGTGGCTACCTATGCAGATTTTTCCTATACAACATCCGCAGAATCCGCCCCTTTCTCACCACCTACTCAACCCAGCTCCTGGTCCAAGCAATGGTTCTATTCCGCCTGGACTACTGCAACTCTCTTCTAGCTGGACTACCGGCATCTGCCACCAGACCCCTGCAGCTCATTCAGAATGCTGCGGCTCGTCTGGTCTTCAACCTCCCCAGACACTCCCACGTAACTCCCCTGCTCACTACCCTCCACTGGCTGCCTGTTATAGCTCGCATCAAATTCAAAACATTGGTTCTAGCATACCAGGCAGTCAAGGGATCAGCCCCAGCATACCTTCACAAGATATTCAAACCCTACATGCCAGCCAGATCCCTCCGTTCTGCTACCTCAGGACGCCTAGCACCTCCCCCTCTTCGCACCTACACTTCTAGAACACGTCTCCTGTCTGTTCTGGCCCCACGATGGTGGAATGACCTCCCTGTGGAGGTCAGAACAGCTGAGACTGTGACCCATTTCAAACGACGACTGAAGACCCACCTCTTCAGGCTGCACCTCTCCCCATCCCTCCCTTCCCCCCCTGTAAATGACTAAACTTAGGGTTGTAACTAGGCAGCTGTTTAATAGGTGACTTAGTTGATGCGCCAGTCTTAACGACTACTTGTATTATTTATTTATTTTTATTTTTCCATAGATTGCGTTGTTGCCGTTCTCGTTGTTAGTGTTAATCAGTTTAACCACCAGGGTCCAAGTTGAACTATGCGGTTGTTCCCTGTACTTGGACCGGTACTTCTCTCTAGGGGTTTCGTCATACTTGTTCCTGGTTATGGTTATTACACTTTGTTGTACGTCGCTCTGGATAAGAGCGTCTGCCAAATGCCTGTAATGTAATGTAATAATACCTTGGAGATACGGTCGGAAGTGCCTCAGTGCCTTGACTACGGCCAGCAGCTCTCGGCGGGTCACACAGTAGTTCCGCTCTGCCCGGCTCAGGGCACCGCTGTAGTAGGCGACAGCTCTCTCTCCGTCGCTGTCCTCCTGAGAGAGGACGGCTCCCACCCCCACGTTACTGGCGTCGGTGTCGACAATGAATGGGCGGTGCACATCGGGATACGCCAGTACGGGGGCCTCCGTGAGAGCCGTTCTGAGCCGGGCAAAGGCTTCTGCGCATTCAGCGGTCCAGATGAACGGCTGGTACTTGTCGGTGAGGCGATGGAGGGGACTGGCAATGGAGGCGAAACCCCGCACGAACCGCCGATAGTAGCTCGCCAACCCCAGGAAGCTGCGCAGCTTGCCCACGTTTGCTGGGGTCGGCCAATCCCGCACAGCAGTCACCTTAGCTGGGTCGGTGGCTACCCCTCGCTCACTCACAGCATGCCCCAGGAAGGCCGTCTCCCTCCGGAGCAGCTGGCACTTCCGGGGATTCAATCGTAGCCCAGCCCGGCGAATCGCTGCGAGCACGTTGTGGAGGTTAGCGAGGGAGTGCTCGAAGCTACTGGCATGTACTAGGAGGTCATCCAGGTACACTACGCAGCAGCTTCGGGGGACGGCCGACAGCACCCTTTCCATCAGCCGCTCGAACGTGGCAGGGGCATTGCACAGTCCGAACGGCATTACGCGGAACTGCCACAACCCTTGCCCGATGGTGAAAGCGGTCTTAGCTTTCACATCCTCGGCCATTTTGACCTGCCAGTAGCCACTCCGGAGGTCCAGCGAGCAGAACCAACTGGACCCCGCGATGTGGTCTAGCGCCTCGTCGATGTGGGGGAGAGGGTAGGCATCTTTGCGCGTTACGGCGTTGAGGCGCCGATAGTCCACGCAAAAACGCCACTCTCCGTTCTTCTTCCGCACTAGGACAGCAGGGGCCGCCCACGGGCTGTTGGAGGGCTCAATGACGCCTGCAGTGGCCATCTCTCTAACCTTCTCCTCTGCCCCCAGTCGCTTTGCGAGTGACAACCGGTGAGGGCGCAGACGAACCGGTGCAGCGTCACCAGTGTCAATGGTGTGCTGCACTAGCTCGGTCTGCGTGCATTCCTCATCGCGGGCAGCAAAGAGGTCTGCATTGTCCTCCAGCAAGCGTTCAAGCTGTTGGCATTGGTGAGGGTTGAGGCCGCTGCAGCTGCGTCGCCACAGCTCGCGGACAGCACCCACCGTCTCGACAGAGGGGGGGGGGCAGGTTGTGACAGTGGGGCAGGCGAGCCACGCTCTGTGTTGGTTAGCTGGGGCGGCGGCTGATGAGGGTGGGCTGAGGCTGCTCGGTGACGGGTCCTCCTGGACCTGCGTTTCCTCTTGGGGGTGGCGTGGAGGGCGAGGGTGGTGGCACCGATGGAGAGCCTGGCGTTGGCGACGTCCACCGTGGCACCCCAGTGGACCAGCAGATCCAGGCCGATTATGCACACGTCGCTGATGTTGGCCAGCCAGAACTCGTGCGTCACCGCCTCTCGGTTTCCGACCTCCACGCTCACCATCTTCTTGCCCCGCATGCCGAGCCTCTGTCCCGTCACTGAAAGCAGCTGAGTGGTGGTTGGGGACCAGGCAGTGTTGGGGAGCGTTCCTGGTCGCACCAGGGAGATGGTGGCCCCTGTGTCGACCAGTGCCCAGCAGGATTGTCCATCCAGCCTACAATGCAGGTATAGCCCGCCCGCCTCTCCCAGTCGGCCCACTCGCTGTTGGATGGATTGCTCTTCCGCCCTCAAAAGGGCAGGCTGCTCTCCTGCCCTGACAAGGGCGGGCTGGAATTTGCTTTCAGCTCTCATAATAGAAGGACTTTGCTCGGTTCCCGCCTTCACAAAGGCAGATGAAACATTTGCTTCCGCGAGTGGGACCGAACTGATTTCAGGCGCAGCAGGCTGCTCCTGATTGAGGATGGGTTCCTGGGACAGCGGTTTCCTCACCGCGCCGCCCCCGCGTTGTTTCCCCGCCGGCCGTGGCCATCAGGGCTTAGGCGCTGGTGCTGGGCAGTCGTGGGCCAGGTGCCCTGGCTCATCGCAGCGATAGCAGCGGCCGCGCCGTGCTGGGGGTGAGCGTGCCCAGCGGACTTCCTCCTCCTCCGCCCCGTAGCAGTCGCTCTCGCGGACACGGGGCCGGGTTGTCTGCCCTGGGGCCAAGCAGAGGACGTCCTCCACCCTCTCAGCTTCCTTCAGAGCATCGTCTAGGGAGCGGGGCGTGGTCAGGATGACGTGCTGGCGCAGCCGTTCCGGGGAGAGGGTCTGGAGGAAGGCGTGCAGCGCGAGCTCGTCCTGCCCCGCTGAGTCGAGGGACGGGTAGCCCTGCCGTGCGTGGAGCCGCACGTCCGCAGCCACGGTCCCCCAGCTCTCTTTTCCTTCACGGCGGCGGCTGTTCAGCTTCTCCCGGCTGCTGTGCATTGACCGCCTCCGGCCGAAATGCCTTGCCAAGGCTGTCGTCAGCGCCTTGAGATCGCCCTGTTCAGCAGCATCGAGGTCTAGCAGGACCTGCAGCGCTGGGCCCTCCAGGGCGAGTGCTAGGTGTGTCGCCGTCTGGCTCTCGCTCCAGCCGCAGTGACGGGCAGCCAGCTGCAGCTGGGCTAGGTATGTCTCCCACTGCGCTGCTCCACTGAACCGGGCTAGCTTCAGCTGTATGCTAGCTGGCATGCTAACTGGCGTGCTGGTTGTCATGCTAGTGTTGGCTGGCGTGTTAGCGCTAGCTTCCCTCGGGTGCGTTGGTCGAACAGCACTGGCTCCGTCTGGTTGTCTGGGGGCCCTCTGTCGTTGCGCCACCGAGCTCTGCAGGTCGGCGCCCGTCGCCGTCTCTGCTGCCTCGGTCTTCCGCCGCCTCGGTACCCCCAGCCTCTCTTCCAGCTCTCGGATCGCCTTCTCCACTTCAGCTAGCTGAATCCCACTTCCGGACACCAATGTGGCGATTTCGCGAAGAAGCAGAGACGGAGACTGGCTTGGCTGTTTTCGAATCGCTCCCGGGGAGCTTCGCTTTATTTGTGACATCTCTTCAAAACGGTAATTCGTAGACTGACCATCATAGCTGGGCGACGCCTGCTTTTGTCAAACCCCGTTCGCCGTGATTGCCTGCCCCGGCGCAACGGGACTAACCAATCACACAGCCTTAACGTCACATCACACAAAGGTCGGATAAATTTACATACAGGGGAAACAGCAGCACGAGACACGCAAAACAGAGACAGGCAGGGAATACAACAACAGTATTGGCTAATTGACTAATGACAGAAACATGACGGTGCAAATCATAAACCCGAGGGCTGCTAGCGCTACGGAAGCGATTCCTAGCAGGCTACACACATTCAAAATAACAAGTATTTACACAATCGCGGAGCGGGACAAGTTAACCGCTAACAAGCTAACAATTATTTAGTTACACACAGGCAAGATCGCCACAATATTTAGGCTACCTCTCGCCGAAGTTTACGTTACATTAACCAGTCTCACTCTTATAACTTACACCTTAGATTAATATGTCATTACCCTTGTAAATTATAAGACATTACTCACAAAAGATGTGTGTTACGTTTTTTAAACTTTTCTTTCTTACAACTCACGAACTCTGCTCTTTCCCCATCGCATGTCCTATCCAGAGACTGTAAAAAAATAGGTCCCATCCAAGCGGCCAAAACCAGACTTCGTTTTTGAAGCTCATTTCCTGGTCTTGTTGTTCCTGGTTGCTCACTAGCGCCACTACGGTTGGCTCCAGTATAGGTGTTTTCATATCCGGTTTCCATGTAAGTCTACGGTACAAATGCGGTCAAAATACAAAGTAATTTTTTCTTATGAGAACAAATAGTCACAATATGTGTATTTTATTCGTCTTATGACTGTCCATGGGTCGATTTCATGATTTATTGTGTCATTTTGGCACTGTTATAATATTTGTTGTGGACCAATGAGGTACGGCTTGCGTCACTTCCTGATTACTGCAGAGGACTAAGCTACAGTAGGGGCTACAGTCTGTGGTCACTGGGGTGGGAGGTGGCGCCTCTTGGCCTTGACATTGCGGCTCCGACCACGGTACACCTGTGCAAAGTCAGAGAATGCAGGCATCCCATTTCGTAGTGATTTCATTATGGCGTGTGCTATTTACAGCTGCACTAGACGACCATAAAATAATCCTCCTCTGAAGTTTTTAGGTAGCCGAGTCATTTTTACTATTTCCTTTAGCCTACTTAACCAAATAATTTGTTGGCAGAAAACGTAATCAGCTTGCTATATTTGGTAGTCCAGTAGCCTATGCTAAAACAGTTCGCAACTTCGGCTACCAAGCCATTTGACTAGCTAACCCTAACCGGCAAATATTCAATCTGTCAAACGTGTTTGACGGCTTGTCAGTTGTGTACATTCCGTAAATGTCTACCTGGGCCATGTTTCACGCATGTGACAAAGCTACTATAATCCTGATTTTGGGATAAACACTGCAAAATTTTCAGTTTCACGAAGCGAATTAAGAGTCTTAAGGTTTATTTGCTGAATAACATACAACACACGATGAAATCACACACACAGAATTTAACGAAATTAACCATCTTTGTAAGACTGGCATTTAGAAAGGAACATGTTTTTAGCATTTAAGAGACCGACAAGAGTATTTAAGACAGAATCGCTCCTGGGGGCTCCTTGTGTATATTAGCTTTTCTCCATTGGTTTTGATGATTTACAAGAAAAAAAATTACCCTAATAATAATTAGAAATTCAATGTACATTATTTTTGTCTTCATGCACCAGGTGGAAAACTTGCTGTACAAAGTGTGTTGTCATATTTAAACGCCTGCAGATCAGTTATTAAAATACTTGGTAGATTTGTTAATCACCGCTGACAGTGTTAATTTTTATTCGGTAGAAAGTGACTTCCGAACGATCTAGCGTCACCCAGCAAGTGAACACCACAAACGGCGATGGAGTAGCCTAGCTAGTAGCAGTTACTGGCTCATTAATTGACTGTAGCGAAAACCTACAACGATAACTTGCTCGGTTAACAGCAGGTCTACCAGACAGTTATACGAAAATTAGCCTAGCCAAATCACCAGTAGCCTACACATCTCTGATTGATTGACCATCAGTGTAGTCGATGTTCTTCCCCTGTGGTTCATATTGCTAATGCGTGAGCTAACCACGGATAGCCTACCTAGCTCACTGGCAAGCTGATATGCTAGCTAAGCATAGGCCTATTCGTTTTGCTGAGAAACATAAATTGAAGATAACTGAACATAATTGTATTATTAATGCCATACATATAACGTGATTACATGACACACAGTCACGGATGGAAATTAAACTACGTAAACATTTGATAATGTATTTTAAAACATAAAGGCAGACAGTCAGCTAGCCTCAAGTTCGTTCTGCAATCGTTCGTTCAGGTTGATGGGCTTTTCCGCACCGGACTGTCAATCACATTGTAAAAATCACAAGACCGCTTAACTCTATGGTTTTGGCTCCAAATTGACAACATGGCCACGCCCGCCATTGAGCTTCAAAACGTGTTTTAGAGACCCACGGAGAGTAAATGGGTGACGTCACAGTAGCTTTGTCCATATTTTTTACAGTCTCTGGTCCCATCCCTCTCTCACATCACTCCTGTACCATCACCCGTGACCCTTACTGCGGATTGGCCATTCGTTCACAACAGGTATGTCAAAATAAAAGGTTTATAATAAGTATGTCAAAATAAGACATTTCAAATAACATTTCAACAGTTTAACATTGCAAATTTAACATTGTATATCTGAACCAAATTAATAACTTCTTATTAAACCAAACCCTTTTTCCCAACTGGGTTACAATAGCAATGATGAAATCTTATATTTGTTCAGTAGATGGAGACAGACAGTAAATCAATGATACTCTTCTATTCACTTCTGTTTTGCTCCAGAAAACAATGTCAGCTAGGTCTATCAGCAAACATATGGCTTAGCTATGCCCAGAAGTCCTCAATAATAATAGTATTTTCCAAGAAATTATGAAAAATCGTTGACCACGGTTCGTTAGGCGCGGCGTCTTTTACTGCTACCACAGAGTGAATGCAATAAGAAAATGTTCGGTTACGCTGACCTAAAAAACGCTATTCCAAAAGCAAAACTAGACATGTTATACATCGCTAGAAAGCTTATACTCTCACCTACTGAATAAATGAATTGTCAATCAAGCCAGACTGTAGGCTACTAAAAAGGGCGACAATGGCGTAAACAACAGGTGTGGTATTAAGCACAGCTATTTTGGAAGGTACCCAGGCATCACAAATGCAAGTATATTTCACGAACGGATTGTCCAAGACAATATATGACCACTCAGTCTCAAAAGGGACATCTCTACGCGTAAAACCAATGGCAAGGTTGTATATTTATTCAATATTTAGTCCCAGATATTGACTGTAGAATGACATGGTATAATTTTTTAAAACTTTGTCTCGTTTATTTCGTAATTCAGTGAGCAGCGTTTTCACTGCTGTATTGGCATATTTTAGGGCTATTGTCGGGTTTATCTTGTGGCTATGACAGAATACGATTTTTAAGTGGTGAAATAATATTTTTATGAATGCCAAGATAGACAATATTGTCCATCATGTCATGGGTGGGGGGTGTAGTTGTAGATTAGACTGCAGGGAGGGGGTGCCTGTTAAATGAACGACCAAAGAGCGTCAATGGTGGCGGTGCGAAACTCCGTATTCGGCATATAGTTGTGGTGTATCGTCTACTAATGAAACTAAAACAACCCGTTTCTTTTTTTAACTCATACTTTGGTTGCATCATACTTTGGTTGCAGTAGCACTGAATTTCTGAGTTCCATAATCTGGGCACGCTGGCGTGCCGACCACCAGGGGCTTTGCGCTAAGAGGTTAATAACGGTGATTGGACATTTTTTTAAAGGTAAATCCATTGTTTCTATAGGTGGGCATAATTTTGTAACATTGAAGATCTATTAAATATACAAGATTTTTATGTGAAGTTACATGCAAAAACTCATATTATACTTGATATGATCTAAAATTAAGAGTATATTGTTGTAATTATACACCTGATTACCTTTTTTACAACAATATTTTTACATTTAAAAGGTAAATCAAATGTTTTTTTGGTGGTATATCAATTTATTACATTAAATATTGATTAAATTACAAGATTTTTTACATAAAATTATATAATAAAACCCAACTAATAACAGCACTCTTCTGCAATTCTAAGCCTGATTATTTGTATTATAGCAGTGTTCGACCATATTTATAGGTGATTTCATTGTTTTTACAGGTGTAAATATCCTTTGTTAAACATTAAAAAGCCATTATTTTACAGTACTTTTCTGGCGCCCCTGCTGCCAGAAAATAGCAGTTTTTTTACTTTTTTTTTACAGTGCATGTTAAAAAGCAGGTGGAACAGTGCAGTAGGATGGGCTGAATAATGCTCTGGTGCAACAACAGGAGGAGATGGGGGGCAACATAGAGTCCTTTAAGCTTGCGGATGACTGATAGTCTTTGGTGGCTCCTTTTTTGGGTGTCATTAGTGTGCTGGTCGAAGCTGAGTCTATTGTCCAGTGTCACTCCGAGGTATTTGAAACTGTCAACTATTTCAACTGTTTGGTTATTGATGAGAATGAGGTGCTGAGGTGAGGGGGGACCGATTATTATTTCCTTTGTCTTACTGACATTGAGGTGAAGATGGTTATCCTCACACCACTGGGTGAAATGTACTATTGTATTGTGATAGTCCAGAGCAGAGTGGTTGTCTGTGAGCAGGGCAAGAATGGCTGTGTCGTCCGAGTATTTGAGGTAAGTAGTGATGGGTGACGGACTGATGCAATCATTGGTGTAAAGTGTATACAGGAATGGGCTCAACACATAACCCTGTGGCGCTCCGGTGTTAGTGGTGAGTGCAGGTGATGTGGTTGTGCCCACCCGCACAGCTTGCCGTCTGTCAAAGGAAATTGTGCAAGAGATGGATCAGACGGGGGGGGGGGGGGGAGTGTTGAGATGGTGTAGCTTCCGGATCATCAGATGCCTTTGGATGATATTAAAAGCAGAGCTGAACTCCACAAAGAGGATCCTGACAAAGGTGCCTGGGGAATCCAGGTGCTGGAGGAGGAGGTGCAGCAGGCAGGCCACAGCATCCTCTGTGCCCCTCTTAGCCTTATAGGCAAATTGGAGTGGATCCAGTTGTGGGGCGACAACTGGCATAATGATGTTTAGCAGCAGCTTCTCCAGGCACTTCATTATTATGGATGTGAGGGCAATGGGGCGGTAGTGGTTCAGTTCTGTTGGCCGGGGTTTTTTGGGTACGGGGATTATGGTAGCAGTTTTCCAGAGGTAGGTATTCGGCAGTCTGGTAGGATTTGCAGAAGAGTGAATGAAGGACTGGTGAGAGTTCCAGGGCGCAGGTCTTCAGCACCCTTGCTGGGATGCCGTCAGGCCCCGGGGCCTTGGCCAGCTTACATTGGCTAAGCTGGCGCCATACCTCCTCCTCTGTAAAGGGGGCCATTTCTTCGGGGTCTGGTGGAGGGAGGGCTCTCAACCATCTTTCACATTCAGCTGAGAAATCGTTTGTATCAAAGCGGGCGTAGAATGTATTCCATTCTCTTGCAAAGGATTCTGGGTCGGTTATTGCACACAGGTTGGGTTTGGGTTCACATCCAGTTAGGGTTTTCACCTTTTGAAATACCTGCTTGGTGTTCATATTGCCAAATTCAAATTCCAATTTGTCCCTGAATTTTAGTTTCACCTTAAACACCTCATTTTTAATTATTTTAATAATTATTTTGCCATTTTGAGGCTGGCCCAGTTTTTTAGCCTAAAAGCTTTGTGCTTTTCCTTCAGGCTCTGTTTTATTTGAGGAGTGATCCAAGGTTTGGAGTTGGGATATTTTTTTATTGTCTTAACTGGAATGGAGAGGAGATCTGCCACTACGGTATCCCTCCCTGGAGTGAACCGCAGTTGAAAATCACACTGTCGGAGTCGGTCGGTTCAACGATGCAACCACAGTGGCTTGTGGCCCGTGCCTGAGGCAGAGAGCAGAGTCGTTAGGGACTGGTGGTCAGTCCGGAGTGTAAACCTTTGGCCATACAGGTATAAGTGCCACCTCTCACACGCCCAGACGCAGGCCAGCGCATCCCACTCTCCTACAGAGTAGTTCTGCTCTGTGGGGCTTAAAGCCCTAGAGGCAAAAGCAATGGGCCTCTCCAGTCCAGCGTGCAACTGTGAGAGGACAGCCCCAACTGCACAAACAGATGCATCGCAGGTGACAATGGTCGGATGGGAGGGATCAAAATGAGCCAAAACTGGGGCTGTGGTGAACTGGGCCTTTAGAGTGCAAACTGCCTCAGAGCAGGCAGCAGTCCAGACCCAAGGTTAATCTTTCTAGAGGAGCCGACGGAGGGGTGCCATAGTCTGAGAATACTGGGGCAGGAACCGAAGATAATAGGCTGTCATGCCTAGAAATGGGGACACCTGGGAAGCTGAGGTAGGCTCTGGAAGTTGATGGCCTCCACACTTGACATCAGTGGGCTGATGCCGTTGCCTGACAGGTGAAACCCCACAAACTCGATAGCCGAAGCAGCGAAGGTGCACTTCTCACCGTTCAGAGTGAGACTGTTAGCAAGCAAGGCCCTGAGGACCCTGTGGAGATGCTGGTTGTGTGTGTGGAGGTCTGGGCTGTGAACCACTATGTCATCCAAACACAGATGGCAAATGCAGGACAATGAGGGAAAACTCATCCACTGCTAGAACCTGTTAACATTGGTGTTCCATCCTGTTATACTCCGTTCCACCCTGTTAGACAAGTCATTTTTAAATAATAATTTGACAGCAACGTTAAATGTTTGGCATATTGTTGTGTTTTTCTGGGAGGTGAGGAGCATTAACAGCATATATATGTTTTTGTGCAAAATTTAGGTATTACTTACCATCCTGTCGGCAAAAATGGGTCCAAAAAAGTACCGGTTCGTAATAATCAAGACATATTCTATTCATCAATAATTGTTTTGTTATTGTTTCAAGAATAAAAAAATACTATGATGGCATAAGGGACATATACTATCCAAGAAAAGCTCATTATTGTTTAACATTTACATTATTAACATTTTGTGATAACTATGTACACTCACCGGCCACTTCATTAGGTGACAGGAGTGGCACCTGGTGTGGTCTTCTGCTGCTGTAGCCCATCTGCTTCAAGGTTTGACGTGGTGTGCGTTCAGAGATGCTCTTCTGCATACCTAGGTTGTAACAAGTGGTTATTTGAGTTACTGTTGCATTTCTATCAACTCGAACCAGTCTGGCCATTCTCCTCTGACCTCTGCCATCAACAAGGCATTTTCGCACAGAGAACTTCCGCTCACTGGATATTTTCTCTTTTTCAGACCATTCTCTGTAAACCCTAGAGATGGTTGTACGTAAAAATCCCAGTAGACCAGCAGTTTCTGAAATACTCAAACCAGCCCGCCTGGCACTAACAACCATGCCACGTTCAAAGTCACTCAAATCACCTTTCTTCTCCATTCTGATGCTTGGTTTGAACTTCAGCAGATCGTCTTGACCATGTTTACAAGCCTAAATGCATTGAGTTGCTGCCACGTGATTGGCTGATTAGATATTTGCATTAACAGGTACAGTTTGCAGTTGAACAGGTGTACCTAATGAATTGGCCGGTGAGTGTATATATCTCTAACAGGGTGGAATACCTTCACGGCCAGTGTCTGAACAATCTATCCATAATAATTGTTTTTTGAGTCCCTGAGCTTGACCAATATGCATTCCTAATAGTTAACCATGTCACTATTCTGATAGAATGCTAAAAACATAAAAAACATGATTTTTCTTTCCCCCAAATATTATGAAGCCAAAATGTTACCGATAACAGGAATAACTCAGTTTCTATACGACCGGTAATCAAATCAAATCAAATTTTATTTGTATAGCGTATTTTACAGCAGTTGTCACAATAAGCTTTACAGACAACCCTGGCCTAAACCCCCACAGGAGTAAGCCTAAGGCAACAGTGGCGAGGAAAAACTCCCTGTGGCAGATGGGAAGAAACGTCGGAAGGAACCAGGCTCAAGGGGGAAACCCATCCTCCTCTGGTTGGCTCAGGGTGCTGACTGGTGACCAACATGTCAGTCAGTTTTATAGTTTTATTTAATGTTAGCAACTGGACCGAATCATAACGCAGATGTTAGAGATCAATTTCGGAGGTGCCTGTATGTGTACTGTCGACTCGTTAGCAAGGTAGCTAATGTTAAACGTGGTGAAAATGTGGAAAGCGGAACTGCATAGAGTGTGGGTGTATTTTATTTGAATTTCAGAAATGTAAATGAGTTTTCTGCAAAGATTTTACAGATGAAAAAGCAATAGTTTAAATGTCGTATTTTTAGTTATCCAGAAAACCAGCGTAACAAGTTCAAAATTTGCTTCAGTCGGAGGCGGGACTTGAACCCGGGTATATCAGTCGTGTAAAAATTTCCAAAGGCAAAGGCACTACCCAGTGAGCTACAAGGGAAGTAGATGGCAAAAGTTTCGGTTTTTATTGTGTGGACATGTGAAGTTCTTTGTGAATTCTTTCTGTTGAAATGGGGTGAAAAGGTACAGAAACTAATGTTTCTAAGGGCTGAGAGTCTGTGGCTGTTGCGGTTATTTCTGTGGGGAACCCTAAAAAGTGCCAAACTCTCAGTGCTGTATAGGTATGGGGCATGCCAAGGCGTAACTTAGCTGGATGGCATATCTGCCATCCCAATATGAAAAATGGGAAATGCGTTTCTCTGCTCATCATTTTATTTGACCGATTTAAACAAAAACTTCCGTTCATATTTTCCGCATCGTGGAAATCATAGGGCCCTAAGCATTGAATTCACACTACTATAGGAAGCTAGCGGCTGGTAACACACACCTACGGTAAGGCCTTTCTCATGTTCCCCTATGGGCTTAAACCAAATATCCTCACTAGGCATGAGCTGGTCAATTTCTTGAATTCCCTGCACATTAAAACTTTCTTTTACATAGACAGCTACACCCCCAGCTCTATTCCTGGATCTATCCTTCCTAATTAATTTGTATCCCTCTATATTGTATACATCCCCATCCTCTTCCCCAAGCTATGTCTTTGTAATCCCAACTATGTCATAGCCCCCACTATTCATAGCAACCTCAAGTTCAAAAAATGTATTTTTTTCCAAGCCACCCTTACTACAATTTTGCTTGAAAAATATTTTATTGGTGTTCACACTATTATAGGAAGCCTTGACAGCTTCCATCCGGGCAGTCTGCACCTCCCAACCCTTTTCACTCTCTGACCTCCCAGTCCCCTAAGTCCCTAGATTAAATAATCCTGTGCTACCCTAAGCATACGCAGGCCTAGTGCAGCAGTACCCTTCCTGTTCAGGTGCAGCCCATCACACTTGCACAGGTCACCCCAGTCCCAAAAGTAGTCCTAGTGCCCCATAAATCTGTACGTCTCTTCCTACACCAGGGTTGTAGCCATTTGTTAAACCCCCAAATAAAACTCTGCTTCCCTCTGCTTATACACAGGACCAGTATTCCAGAAAAAACTACTGTGGATGTTCTGCTCCTAATCTTTTCTGCTAGATCCAGAAATTTGTCCTGCAGAACCTCAAACCTACCCTTACCAATGTTATTGGTTCCAATGTGAACCATGACCATTGGATCCCTCCCCTCTCTGGCCTGGAGCTTGTTTGCATGCTTCAGGAGATCTCCTACTTGGCACCAGGCAGGCAACACACCGTACGGGATTCCTTTTCATGCAAACAAACTATTCTGTCTACCCCCCTAATAATTGAGTCCCCCACTATCACCAACTCCCTCTTCTGGGAGTATGTGACCATTATGGTGCCCAGTGGCTCATCAGTTCTCCCGCTCTCAGGGTCAAGAGCCAGATCCAATTCCTGCAATTCCACCAAACTATCCCTCCCTGCCTGCTCTGGATTCTCCCCCCTTACCAGCCGTGGTGTGCACACCCAATTTAAAGGACAAGCTACTCAGTTCCTGGAACCCTACCAACTGCAAACTGTGGAGTCCAGCAAGCTGGCACTCAAGATGAAGAATCTAAAAGCAGTTTAAACAGCAACATTATTCTTTCGCTTTTGAATTGTTGTTACATCCCCTCCTCTTTTCAATGTCCAATTTCACAATTGATGGCAACGTTGAATCACATTTCTAGTTACTGCTGCTAGCTTTATTTACGGTTGCCAACCATCCCGCAAAATACGGAATCCTCCCTTATTTGGACAGTAGAATACAATTTGAATACAATTCAGTAGCTAGCTAGCTAGCCAGGATGACAAGCATGCTGTGAGACTATTCTGACCTAAAACCAAGAAATTTAATATTGGCTCGGTGACAAGTGACGGCGAACCTATCATAAAACTAGCTGGCATTCAAAACCCATTTCAGAGGGTCTTAGAAAGACGTTATGTCTACACTGCGCGACCGCACCATTTAAAAAGCAAGACAGTGCTAGGGAGATGAATTTGATTGACTTATGGTTTCATGCAGTTTTATTAAATAATGTAATGACAAAAATGACCAAAATTGGTGCTAATTGTATGGTATAAAATGAGAAGGAACTATTTTTCTCGATGGAATTGTTGTTTTCATAGAATTAACAACCAGAGTTTTTCCATAACAACGGTCCAAATAAACTACCATCGAGAGTTTTGCTTAACAACGGTAAAATAATACGGGACAGCCCGTTGTGGTTTATTCCTTACGCATTTCACTCTCACTATTGTTAGGCACAAAGTCACAGAACACAGCCCTGGAAGTGGCTAGCAAGCAAGCAAGCAAGACACAGACAGACCAGATGCACTGCCCAGGTATAGGTTAGCAAGACAGACAGAGAGAGATGCACTGCAAGCTAGCACATCAATTTAACGTTACTGTTATTTGCTGGCATCAAACTTGGAGAGGAGAGAACGCAAGTTTACCTGATTGCTGTTCCCGCAATTCACTCTCATTGTGTGTTTTTTTTCTCTTTTCGTGGCCAGAAGGATAGTTTTGCATCATCCTCTCATCTAAGTTGTAAACATTGATACCCGCTTTGACACGAGGGGGAGGCGGGGCCCTTGCGTAATTTGCGGGGCCCTACGCAGCTTGCGTAGTGAGCGTATAGGGCCGCCCGGCTCTGCCATTTACATAACTGAAACCAAGTTTCCCATATGAAATACTCTTAGACCATAGCCGCGTTTCCACCGCAGGAACTTTACCCCGGAACTAGGAACCTTTTGAGGAACTCAGTGCGTTTCGACCACAGGAACTAGGGTCTAAATTTAGTTCCGGGGGCTTTATTTTACCCCCAAAAAAGTTCCTGCTCGGGGGGTAGTACTTTCCAAAAGTACCAGAACCTTTGGGGTGGGGCGCAAGCGCTGAAAATTTCTGATTGGTTGACTACTTGCAGTGTTATTTGTTTTATTTCAACCGCCATGTTTAAAAATCTGCAGCCGCAAACCGATTTATTTTCATAATAACTTCAAATCAAACTTGTATGTTATGCGGCGCAGTAGCCTAGTTTTGGTTATAGCCTGCCAACGTCTTGGAATTATAACGTGTGCTCTTCTGCTCTTTTCTTGCTTTAGTATTCGTTTTATAAAATGCTAAGCATTCATGCTGGGACAGCATATTACGTACCAAAACATTCAAACGGATTAATTCGGTTGCTAAATATTTTCTTCCGGATTTTCTTTGTTAGCCCGTTGTAATTGACTCAAAACGTTTGATATCCACGCCCCGTAAACCCATGGATAACTCGAGACCCATAGTTTGCGCCGCTGGATTACAGGCAAGACAATGCAAATATTTGACTAATGTTAGGTTCACTTAAATTAGAGTGCCTTTTAAGGACTATTAGATTATTTCTGGTTATATTCATTTAGCTATCTAGCTAACGTTAGCTAGCTAGGTAGTTTGCTTTCATAAGGCAATGTTATCGATAACATTAGCTAGCTAGTTTGCTTTTATGAGGATGTTATAGTTGTGCTTTTATCTTAACTTGGCTAGCTAGATAGCAAAAATTATAATTGGATATAAGTCAACGTCCTTACCTTAGCTATCTATCGATACTACTAAGCTAGCTAGCTTGTGAAAAGTCTCCCAAAAAGAGCGAGTATCATGGGGGTAGCTATGGTAACGGGGCACGCTCTGTCAATCATAGCTAACTGACAGTTCTCATAGAGCTTGTAAGTGTAAACGTCACCAAGCCACTCCCCTCGTTTTCCCGCAAATGGGAAAATGAATGGGGCAATTTTCAATAAGCGATATTTTTAGTTACAAGTCGGGAACCAGTTAACTATTGGTATGCGGTACTCATGACATATATGACTCATGAAATATAATATCAGCAGCACGATTGACCCATGAAAAGTACAAGGTACAACGTTGTGTACGTTTAGTACGCTTAGGAACTACACATACCGGTACAGTGCTCACGACGCACGCTTATATCGTCACGGCTCAGCTGGAACACGCTTGCGCCCTTCTACTTCTCGTGTCACTTTGATATCGTATTTCAATTTAAAATTACTGGAAATAACAGATTTGTTACTATTGTTATATTGTTTATTTCACATCATAATTGTACGGTCGTGATGACAACAGGATTTCCTTTCAGGGATCTATAAAGTACAACCATAGACCGTATAAAAGAGTAGCCCACAACCTAACCTAACTAACTTAAGATGTAATTTCAAATGGAATATAACGTCATATATATTTTTATCACAACACAACAACAATATAGCTAGCCAGCATGGTTTTCGATAAATTACCGACAATATATTTACTACTTGCTATGTTTTAATAAAACTATTTATTAGAAATTGTCTGTCTCTTGCCTACTGCACCTGTCTTGTCTAAGTGCACTGTGATTCTGATTTTCACAATGTGTGTATTTCTTTGTAAGTGCTGTGAGCAGACTGAAAGTCTATGTTACACCGAAGCCTTGCGAAACAAAGTTTCGTTACATCGTGTACTGTACAGCATATGGTTTGTAATGACAAATAAACCTGACTTTGACAGCTAGCTAGCTAGCTGCTGATCCAGCCATTCCTAACGTTAACGTTAGCTAACCAAAACTTTATAAACGATATCTTTCATGCTGGCGCTACCAGACCCGCTAATCTACTCTGGCTGTATATGACCTGCTCTACATGGTTGGATTTGGAATGATTTTCCCTCTTCTTAACATTATTGTCCTGACCATTGAAAAAATGCATTAAGCTAACCAGTGACACCGCATTTGTCGTGGGTATCGCTAGCTAGCCACCGGTGTTGGGTGCAGTTGGCCCTATCTGCTGGTCCAGAGTCAGTTATTTTCTTCTCCTACTAATGGTTAAAGTTAGGACCTGAGAAGGGAAATCTGATCCCAGACCAGCAGTTAGGGGCAGCCAAGGCACCGCACTTGGCGGGTAGACTTACAAGCACACGTGGTTGTGACGTGTATCCATGCGACTGATTGATTTAGTGTAGTTCAGGACCACCAGCACATCGTAAATCGACATAAATCTGTTTTTTTTCCCTCCAGAGATTAAAATAAATATACCCAAGCACATGCTATGGTAGAGAATGATGGTCCCAAAAAAACGTGAGAAATCTGTCATGGTCCTGTGTCCCTGTCTGCGTTTTCCATGTTGGGCGGCACTTCTGTTTTGTGTCCTGCTCCCCCTGTGTTAATTGTATGATTGTGTTCAATTGTCCTATTATTGGTTGCTGCTTGTCTCGTTTTCCCTTCCCTCTCTGTGGCCTGATTGTTCATGGTGACCTCCTGTGTCTCGTCAGTGTCTGTTCTATTTAAGTTTCCCCCTCCCTTGACTCAGGTGCTGGATCCTTGTGGTTCTGTCTGATTGTTTGTTCGTAAGCCATGTGTTCTTGCCTATGCCCTGGTGTTCTGGTGTTTTTGGATTTTTGCATTTTCTTGTTCCTGTGTTTGTAGTTTCCCTTGGTTGTTTGAAGGTCGCCCTGCGAGGCTTTGTGCTCCCTTTTGTTCCCCCCTTTCAAGTAAAGTCTTTTTTTTGTTCTTCCATTTTGGAGTTTCGCGTTTTTTCCTCTGCACTTGGGTCCGAACCCCCCACGCAATCCTAACAAAATCTTTTATTTTTAATCGCTATAGATATTTTACAATCAATGATTTTTTAAAAGTCAATAGGATTTTAACATTGGGCTGTGACTGGAGGCAATTTGACTTACAAGCTCAATTACCACGCCCAGACGGTTTGGGTGAACTTTTATAGTGGGAAATTTAGGCTTAGAAAAATATGTTTTAAAGTACATTGAAATGACTGAATAGTAAAAAAAATTATGCACATTTGTTTTGTTGTTGCCTAAAGACAACTGGGAAGTGTCACGTTCAACCACCATGTTACTCCTTTAAAACTCTGGTAGTAGTAGCTAGCTAAATTGGGTAGCTATAGCAACTCGCGGCTAAACAAGCAGATGTGTATAATTGATGTGTGGGGGGTAGGCCGGGCTAACAGCAGTGCTGTTTCCTGCTTTGTGACGGTGGTGGAGACGAACCAGGCAGTTCGCCACATAGCAAGCTGAAAATATATTGAAGCGGGGACAATGTGATGTAACGCTAACTTGCTGCTAGCTATCTTTGCAAGGCGGCTATCTAGCTAACGTTAGCTAGAATAAGGGCATCTGAGAATTCTCCGGTTGTGTTCTGAAAGTGTATCTCCTGTGTAATCGCATATCGAAGCCACATCGGCGTACTCTTTGTTTAACGTTACTTAAAACGAGTGTATGTCGTGGTACCTTTTGTTAGAAAGCTAACGTAACTAACTAGCTAGCTAGTGCTGCGAGGAAACGTCAGTGGGTGAGCTTGGAAAGCACTGCAAGATATGAGTAGTGAATTGAGTGAGCTAATGGTGACTAATTCTACTTCCAGTTAATCGGAATCTAGATATGCTGACAGAATGAGAACAGATTGACAATTGATATGGGCTTTCACCAAGTTTATTTAACAGAGTAAATGGGAAGTTGCAAGTGTTATACAATTTAGATGTTCACAGTGTATACTATGTCTTAATAATCTGAATGTACAGACTACTGATGAGTCTTTTGGCTTTGTGTTGCAAGGCCGGGGTTTTTTTTTTTTTTCGTGTGTGTTGGTTTTTTTGTTGTTCGATTTGAACTGCTGTGCTGGATCCTGGATTTGTCTGCCCCAGAGACTGTAAAAAATATGGACAAAGCTACTGTGACGTCACCCATTGACTCTTTGTGGGTCTCTAAAACACGTTTTGAAGCTCAATGGCGGGCGCGGCCATGTTGTCGATTTGGAGCCAAAACCATAGAGTTATGCGGTCTTGTGATTTTTACAATGCGATTGACAGTCCGGTGCGGAAAAGCCCATCAACCTGAACGAACGATTGCAGAACGAACTTGAGGCTAGCTGACTGTCTGCCTTTATGTTTTAAAATACATTATCAAATGTTTACGGAGTTTAATTTCCATCCGTGACTGTACTGTGTCATGTAATCACGTTATATGTATGGCATTAATAATACAATTATGTTCAGTTATCTTCAATTTATGTTTCTCAGCAAAACGAATATGCTTAGCTAGCATATCAGCTTGCCAGTGAGCTAGGTATGCTATCCGTGGTTAGCTCACGCATTAGCAATATGAACCACAGGGGAAGAACATCGACTACACTGATGGTCAATCAATCAGAGATGTGTAGGCTACTGGTGATTTGACTAGGCTCATTTTCGTATAACTGTATAGTAGACCTGCTGTTAACCGAGCAAGTTATTGTCGTAGGTTTTCGCCACAGTCAGTTAATGAGCCAGTAACTGCTACTAGCTACTCCATCGTCGTTTGTGGTGTTCACTTGCTGGGTGACGCTAGCTGACCGATCGTTCGCAAGTCACTTTCTACCGAATAAAAATTAACACTGTCAGCGGTGATTAACAAATCTACCAAGTATATTAATAACTGATCTGCAGGCGTGTAAATATGACAACGCGCTTTGTACAGCAAGTTTTCCACCTGGTGCATGAAGACAAAAATAATGTAGCCTACATTGAATTTCTAATTATTATTAGACTTTTATTTTTATTATCAAAACCAATGGAGAAAAGCCAATATACGCAAGGAGCCCCCAGGACCGATTCTGAGAACCACTGTCTTCAATGCTCTTGTCGGTCTCTTAAATGCTAAAAACATGTTCCTTTCTAAATCCCAGTCTTACAAAGATGGTTAATTTCATTAAATTCTGTGTGTGAAATTTCATCGTGTGTTGTATGCTATTCAGCAAATAAACCTTAAGGACTCCTAATTCGCTTCGTGAAACTGAAAATTTTGCAGTGTTTATCCCAAAATCGGGATTATAGTAGCTTTGTCACATGTGTGGAGCATGGCCCAGGTAGACATTTACGGAATGTACACGCGACTGACAAGTTGTGAATATTTTTAATATTGCAGTTTAGGGTTAGCTAGCTAGTCAAATGGCTTGGTAGCCGAAGTTGCGAACTGTTTTAGCATAGGCTACTGGACTACCAAATATAGCAAGCTGATTACGCTTTTTGCCAACAAATTATTTGGTTAAGTAGGCTAAAGGAAATAGTAAAAATGACTCGGCTACCGAAAAACCTAAGAGGAGAATTATTTTATGGTCGTCTAGTGCAGCTGTAAATAGCACACGCCATAATGAAATCACTACGAAATGGGATGCCTGCATTTTCTGACTTTGCACAGGTGGACCGTGGTCGGAGCTGCAATGTCAAGGCCAAGAGGCGCCACCTCCCACCCCAGTGACCATAGACTGTAGCCCTTACTGTAGCTTAGTCCTCTGCAGTAATCAGGAAGTGACGCAAACTGTACCTCATTGGTCCACAACAAATATTATAACAGTGCCCAAATGACACAATAAATCATGAAATCGACCCATGGACAGTCATAAGAAGAATAAAATACACATATTGTGAAAAAATTACTGACTTTGTATTTTGACCACATTTGTACCGTAGACTTACATGGAAACCGGATATGAAAACACCTATACTGGAGCCAACCGTAGTGGCGCTAGTGAGCAACCAGGAACAACAAGACCAGGAAATGAGCTTCAGAAACGAAGTCTGGTTTTGGCCGCTTGGTCTGCCCCTGCTTGCCTTCCCTGGAGAGCTACAGCGGCGCGCGGACTGGTGAGCCACCTATGTGATCGACCTGCAATTTTAAAGAGAAGGAAAGAGTTCAATTGTGCCTTCTACAACGGTGGTAGGACAAGTGTTTAAATTCTGCAAACTGGAACTCAACAACAAGTGGTCCAACAACCACACTAAACTGATTTGCACAGTTAGTGTTTTAGAAAAGTGTTTTGGTGTTGTAGTGTGATAAGTTTCCTTTACATAGGTTCTTTCAATAGTACTACATAAGGGTTTTGGTTTCAAAATAAAAGTCCTGGCTCCAAAATGAAAGTCCTAAAGTCTAATTAGTGACAAGTTATACTAGAACCAAATAACTAATAATAGGGATAGACCGAAACACATCAAATAAATAATAAAAGTATGGTTAAGGTATAAAAATGGAAAAATAGTCAAGAATTAGTGGAACCAGAGAAAATATAAATACAGACACAAAGTAAAAGGTCTTGGAACCAACTTGTATTTTTTTTTTCCCATTTTGTATATATGTGTACTGTTGTAGTTTAATGCTTTTCTACTTTATAATAAAAACAAAAGGTACAGAGAACCAAAAAGGGAAAATTTAATTAAAAAAAAAAAATCATTCTCTTACCTTTGAAATATAGATCCTGCTTCCGTGTGCTTCATTCTTGATGTGCAAACTGCCTCTCTCTCGAGTCGAATCTGTTGTCTTCTGATCTGGTCCATACTTACCTGATTTTATCCATTCTAGTTACGGTGTTAGTATTGAAACACTTGTTACACATTTTTTAGGCCAGGCATTTTATTCTGATCAAGTGTCAGGCCTGGCCTGAGAATCTCTCCTCACACAAGGGCATACGTCACTGGTGGGTAATGCTCTTTTGCCAGTTAGATAAGACCTGACAAAAACAGCTAGTTAAGAGGTGAAATAAAACACAAATTGTGTGCCAACTTACTGACACCTGAAGACACATCACAAAACCTCTTGCGGGTATCGAAAATCCAAATATAGCATGGTCTAAGCAATGTGTATTGATTTAAACACCTAATTCTATTTGAATATATTTTGTTATTGATCCAATCGTCTGTTTCTATTAGAGATTCTGTTAAGAACCGGTCTCGGGCTGGACCCAAACGCAGGACTCAGAGGCAGCAGTAGATATAATACAAAAGGGGTTTATTTGAGTACAGACAGAGACGGTAGGAACCAGGGCAGACTTGGGACAGAAACAGTGAGGGTAGGTGCAGAGGTCCGGAATCCGGCTTGGCGCTGAACAGACTGTGGCAGGAACCAGGCAGGCTTGGAGCAGGGCTGTGGGGTTTTGAGGGGAGATCCGGAATCTGGCTGGGCGCTGAATGGAATACCTCCGGTGTCGATGGCGGAGCTGGACTGGAGACTGGGAGGCCGGCGAAGGACGGGCTGGATCGGGAGGTTGGAGCTGGGGAGGTAACTGGGAAGAACAGGGAAACACGGAACAAGACGCAATGCAGACAACACGTAGGCACGACAGACAGGGAAACACTGAACAAGGGACATGAACAAACAAACAATCTGTGGCCAAGGAAACAGTGCGAGGTGAGGAAACCGAGGAAGGTGCAGAGGAAACGGGGTATAGAAGATAGTGCTAGGCTAGGAATTAACGCGATTGCAAAGAGTGACGCTGGGCAACAAATCAAACGATCTGGCAAAGACAGAAACAAAAAGTGTGGCTTTATAGCCTGGTGCTGATTGGAATTAATCAGGGAGGGTGTGAGGAATGTGACCTGAAACGAGTGTGAAAATTGCTGAGGGCTGGAAGTGATTAGGGTGTGCATGGGGAAAGAACACGCCCACCCTGTGGGGAAAAGCAAAGACGTGGTGAGGAACAAGGCACGCGGAACAGAAATAACTGGAACACAAGGGAACCCATAAGACAACCGAAACACGGGGACATGACAGATTCTTTGTTATGCAAAGCAAACGTTGTGGAATTTGGAGAGAGTCAGCGCGCCCAAGATTGTTGTGCATGTGAAAGGTTGTTATGTAAACACAGCACGATTATCAGTTGCTGTCTCTAAAACAATGGCCTTATGACACACTATAGTTGACTCTTAAACTAGGTAAAAAATAACTAGCCATCTGGGCATGCACTTTCGGTCAAAACGGCAAAAGAACACACCCTTATCCTTGAATGTATAAAACAGTGAAATTCGGGGGGACGGGTTTACAGCACTTCGGCAGAGAGGGGGAATCCACGTCTAGGATCCCGCTCAGATTGTTTATTGTGGATCCATAATAAATTCTGTTGAACTTTGGGACGGCTTCCTCTTGATTTCACAAAGTTGGAATTCACGACTCCTCAGAAAGAACCTGGAACTCAAGGGATTTTATCTCCCACACAGGGCCAGCCCAAGGTTGTTGGGGGCCCTAAACACAAGGTCTATATGGGGCCCTGTATTTTGGTCGAAAACCACCCCCCAAGTCCCAGCCAGCAAGATTTGGCACCACTAGAAATATATTTAGATTAATGAAAAAGTCATTGTTTTAGGGAACACAATTATTTATTAAAAATATATATATTAAAACAACCTAATGTAGCAGATTTGAACAAAGTGCAAAGAACAACAGGCTATAAATCAAATTGTTGAACAAGATAAACTGTACAGTACAAAAGTGCAAGTAGCATGTAGGGTCATTCTCTCAACCTTCACTGGCACCTCTGAAAACATTAGTTAAGTTTAACGTTGTTAGCTAAAGTTTGTAGCTACCTAGCTAAGCTAACGTATTGGTGCTGTTATGGTTTACACAGTTTATTACGCAGTGCCTTACAAATAAACGTGACACAAACAAACAAACACGCAGTGCAATGCAATCCTCATCTCCTTATCCCAGATTTATTTCAGAACAGGTGGCTAACCTTAGCCGCCCCCAGCTAACATTGACTAGCTAACCAGCTACGTGTAGGGACAGGTCATCCGACCTCTCAACCTTCACCGACACCTCAATGATTCTCAATGATCCCCATCAAGCCCCCACCCTCCTGGTTCAAATCCCTAGACCAGGGGTGGCCAACTCCGGTCCTGGGGAGCCGCAGGGTCTGCGGGTTTTTGTTTTGACCTTAAATACAACAACCACTTACACAAAATAAACCAGGTGAGGTGAGTTAACTATGTAATCAACTGCTTTAATTGATCAATTAAGTGCCGAGTAAAAACAAAAGCCAGCAGACCCTGCGGCTCTCCAGGACCTGGGTTGGCCACCCCTGCCCTAGACTCTATCGTCACAAAATTCTACTGGAAAAACGAAACACCCAGAATCAAACTAGCCACTTTACAAAAATCCAAAACCAAAGGAGGTCTGGAAAAATCTAATTTTCTCCATTACTTCATCGCCCACTAACTCCAATACATTCATAAATGGACCAATCCAAATCAATCCGACAACTCCTGAACAGACATAGAACAAACATTATGTAATGAAATCCATATATCAGATTTAACGTTCATAAGCCGCTCCAATCCACATCATCCTTGTTTCAAAAACCCTACCATAGCTACAACTCTGACAGCCTGGTGGAAATTTCACCAAATAACTAACATCACACTCACCCACCAAACACACTCCCATCTGGAACAATCCTGATTTCTTAGTTAACGGAAAACCACTAAAATTTTCATTCTGTATTAGTAAAGGTATCACGCACCTCAAACATATCTTCCATAATAACACTCTGGTCTCATTCTCTCATTTGGTCCAGAGGTACGGCATTGGGCAGAATGACTTTTTAGAGTATCTCCAGATTAAATCTTCTATTCAGACCAAAATCAACATTAAATCATCTAACGTCTTCCCCCATTAACATCAGACCTGATCAACATCACTACTAATGAAAAACTACTATACATAATCTACAAGATAATTTCCACGTCCGACTTAATATCCATCCCTTCAAATAAATGGGAACAAGACCTACAGATCATCCCCGGTGCCGACTTCTGGACTCAAACATCTTCTCTATATCCACCAACACAAACATACAACTCATACAATACAAGGCTGCGTTTCCGAGTTTCGATGTACCTTAACGTTTTACGAAGGTTCTTATGGTATACCTTCTTAAGGGAAACCGCTTTTTTACGAGTGTTTCCCAAACTATACCTTAAGGCAACTCTTAAGGGACAACTTAAAGGTACATCGTAAGTTGGAGCTGGCCTTCACTGTGGTGCTGAAAAGTTCATCAATCGATGCCAAGCGAATCGATTGTCTCACTTGTAAAGGCTTGTGAATGACGTTTTAATATTACACGTGTTGTCATAATCATTTTACATCAATCTAATATTGCTGAAGAGGAAGCTATGCCTACTAGAGATTATCTGCTAATCTCTTTAAAAGTCAAAACGAGACCTTGTGATAGTTTTAATCAATAAATGTAGGCTACAAAAGATAAAATAAAGAGCATCAATTGGGACATATACGCCATAGTCTGGGACTTCTTGGAAGCCCAGAACAAAGGATATAGGGTACATATGGGTGAATTATTTTGTTCTTATTGAAACAAAGGTCTAATTTTAATTTGTTTTTGTCAAACAATATATAGACAACTGTAGCAGCATATCCCCTGATTCCCGCGGACTTTTCTCTGCATTGCAAAAATGATCGTAGATGAAAGGCAAAAGCGCGTCTGTGGAAATTGATAATGATTAATTCTATACCGTGTATGCAACGGCGTTTTAACCTGGGTCAGTAGAGTAAAGAGGGTATTAAATGAAATATTGCCAAAGCATTTGATAGCCTATCATAATACCATAGACGGCTCACTTAAAGGAAGTAAAAGAAGGCACACGACGTGGCGTTTCATTGCCGTGTTTTGTGTGATCACTGATTAGTGTAATTAATAGCAGGTGCATCCGATTACTAATTTAATTTATTACGCACTGGGATTGGCTAATGCAGCCTACATAATTACCCGTGGGTAGTTGCACATATGAAGACAAGATGGCTGCAAAACCAAGACGGCATAGAGGGGCGGTTTTCACAAAGGAGGAAATGCACATCTTACTCGATGAAGTGCAAGAAAACAAGGGCGTCCTATTCAGTACTTTCAGGAGTACTGTTTCCAATAAAGCAAAAGTAGGTATTTGGAAGAATATAGCCCAAAAAATGGCTGCTTCCAGCTCCTGTCCACCCAGAGACTGGACAGTTGTCTGGAAAAAATGGCAAGACTTCGCCAGTCTTGCCAAATCTCGAGGGGCAGCAGTGCGGAGGGAGATGGCAAAAACGGGTGGTGGACCCAGCGTATCCAGCCTCACCCCTGATGAAGAAAAGGCCCTTTCAATAATTGGCCACACGGCCTCCCAAGGCATCTCGGGGGGCATTGATGTCCGATCTGGCGAGGGGACATCCACCCTCCAGCCCTCTTGTGAGGGGACATCCACCCCACCCCCCGAGCCCTCCTCGCCACCCCAAAGCTCGCATTCCTCGTCGCCTTCTGTCTGTGGTTCTCCCCCCATCCCACACGACTCCCCCCCCGACAGAAGCCCACAGCAGAACACCTCGGATGCGAGGTGGAAGGTCGAGGCAGGGAGTTGTGCGCTGCAGCTGCAGCGAAGACCTTCTCTCCTTGGAAAAGGAGAAGCTGGTGGTGCTGCGGGGCATCGAGGCACAGCTGGAGTTGTTCAACAACCTCCAGCGGGAGATGCTGGAGGTAAAAAGAGCAAAACTGGACCTCCTGCAGAGGCAGTACGATTTGGCAGAGGCGCAATTTCATAGGCCCTCCATATCTGTGCCCATCATTCTGCCATCTCAAGGTAAGTCTAACGTTTTTTGTGTCCTATTCCTATTCTGCAATGTATTACATTCAATTTCACTAATTAACTTTTCTTCCTTTGCAGATGAGACAAATCCATGACCACGTCCCCGTTGATGATTTTTTTTGTTTTTAAGGAGCGGTATACTATCTTTGTTTGCATTAATTTTGTTCCTTTGATAAAACATGCTCCTTTTTGGAAACCTTAACCTTTTGTTACACACTGCAAATAAAGCACCTGTGTTCTATTCCATGTTGTTTGTTTTTTATAGAGCGTTTCACTGGGATTCTGTTGCTAGGCGGGTTACGCGTGCAAACTTTGCTTAGCTGGTTTAAGTTTTGGTAGGCTAATTATACCATTTTAATTTGATGGGTCCACACTGATAACAGCGGGCTCATTGTGGGGAGAAATGGGGTTGATTGAAGGGAGTTTGGATGGTGGGTTTATTGCTGGAATGGGAGTTTGGATGGTGTGTGGGTGACTGGTGCTGGACATGGACCGTTTAGTGACTGCAAAGGAAAAGTGGAGAAAAAAACAAGAGACCAACTTCAGCCAAAAATGTTTATTATATTTTGCCTGGCCTGAAAACCGGCGTTATATTGTGCTGCACGATGTTCAGGGGGAGGAGGGTTGTCACCTTCGGCGTCATCATCCTCTTCATCCTCATTATCCTCTGGAGGCATGTGCTCTCGTGCGCATACAGCAATGTTGTCCAGCATTGCTGTTACAACAATGACAGCACAGCACTTTGCAGGGTTGAACTTCAGCCCTCCCGCCGACCGATGAATGCAGCGGAATCTGTGTTTCCAACGGCCAATTGTGCGTTCTACGAGGCCCCTGGTGCGGATGTGGGCATCGTTGAAATCCTGCTAAGCTTGTGTTACAGAATTTGCCACTGGTGTCATCAGGTAGGTTTGGAGGGGGTAGCCACTGTCTCTGAGGAAAAAACCCCTGCAGAACACTCCCCTGGCAGCATCCTGCCCCACAGCTGAGTTGGCCCAGATGTAACTGTCGTGCGTGCTGCCTGGCCACTTCGCCACAACGTCCACGATGAGCCCATTGTGGTCCACCACCACTTGGGTGTTAATGGCGGAATACCCCTTACGACAGATGAACATCTGGTCGTCCACGGATGGGTTGGACACAGGGATTAGGGTCCCATCCACCAGTCCAATCACCTGGGGAATGCCAGCCACAGCGTGGAAGCCCTGGTGTGCCTGCTGTATCTCCTCTCTCCTAGCAGGCATCTTGATGTACGCTTGGGCATGACGCACAAGGATGTTGGTCACGGCCTCCACACTCCGTGATACCGAAGCCTTGCTGAGCCCGTTTCCCACCACCTCCAGAAAACTGCCTACTGCATAAAAGCGTAAGGCCGCCAGGAGCTGGACCTCTGGGCTGAGGGCAAAGTTGCACCGGGTGGCCCTTGAAATGTGCGGGGACACAATTTCAAGCAGTTTCAGTATTTCCACCCGTGGCAGCCGGTATTTAGCGACGATGGCAGTGTCTGAGAGGACATCAAGTGGTTTGAAGTTTGTCCTTATAAAATGATTTACATAAACCAATCGGCTACGCGAACGGCGACGCCGTTGGTTTAGAGCAACAATTCGTTGTAATGCAGCCATAATGTGGTCTAACTGAGCCCGATCATGATCGACTAGATATAGCGGGTGCCGCCCTCTTGATTAGTTTCCAGCTGTCCTCATTTAGATTTGTCAATTTGCCTAATATCTGTCAAATATAGGCTTGTAGTAGCAGGGTACAGGCTACGGTAGCCTAACCGGTCAGAAAATCCATATTAATCCACATATCCACATCCAATTAGCTCCAAAAAAACTTTTTTTTTCTTCACAAATTGGATTAGTATTCTGGATAGGCCCTATACTTAATTGTCATCATTATGGGAATAGACAGGTGAAACGACAACATCTCACGACGTGCTATGCACAGAAACGTTGATTGGATAATTAATTTTCGTAAAGTTAATATTAAACTATCTATGTAATTTTTGCATGCAGATGTGCTACTAGATGCGCACTGTAGTACAACTGTCGATTTGAAAAGCAAAATGTTGGCATAATAAGGCTGAAACCGCGGAGCGCAGCGCTAAGGGACAGCTTACGAGTGCCTCAGACCAACCTTTTAAAGGTATACCTTAATTAAGGTATACCTTAGTTAAGGAGACGCTGGGAAACAGCTCGAGAGCTAAAGGAAGATTCCCATACTACAATCAAACTGCTTAATTAGGGGTCCAAGCAGCGAAGCTGGTGGAACCCTATTGTATCTGTTAGGATTATTATTAGGGGTCCAAGCAGCGAAGCTGGTGGAACCCTATTGTATCTGTTAGGATTATTATTATTAGGGGTCCAAGCAGCGAAGATGGTGGAACCCTATTGTATTTGTTAGGATTATTAGGGGTCCAAGCAGCGAAGCTGGTGGAACCCTATTGTATTTGTTAGGATTATTATTAGGGGTCCAAGCAGCGAAGCTGGTGGAACCCTATTGTATTTGTTAGGATTATTAGGGGTCCAAGCAGCGAAGCTGGTGGAACCCTATTGTTTTTGTTAGGATTATTAGGGGTCCAAGCAATGAAGCTGGTGGAACCCTATTGTATTTGTTAGGATTATTAGGGGTCCAAGCAGCGAAGCTGGTGGAACCCTATTGTTTTTGTTAGGATTATTATTAGGGGTCCAAGCAGCGAAGCTGGTGGAACCCTATTGTATCTGTTAGGATTATTATTATTAGGGGTCCAAGCAGCGAAGCTGGTGGAACCCTATTGTATCTGTTAGGATTATTATGTTTTCCAAGCAAGAGCTGAGTTAGACCTATTGGAATCGTAGGTTATTGGGCTCCAACACCAGGCAGTGAAACCATGTATCTGTAGGATTATGTCCTTATTATAAGGGTTGCAACACAAGCTGGACCTATATCTGTCTAGGATATTAGGCGTCAAGCAGCGAAACTGTGAACCTATGATCTGTTAGATTATTATTTTTATTCTTTTTCCGCTAAAAGTGTCTGAGTCTCAGCAAACCAAATTTGGAGGTGGGTTCCTATGGCCCCCACTACTCAGGCACTAAAACCACGTACGTGGGCCAGATGGTGGCGCTATAACAAAGGGTTTTGCATAAAAGGCCATAACTCACACCTAAGTCTGATCAACACAAAACTTCATCGACCTATGCATCTGAACGTGCTCTACAACTTTGCCATTGGCCCCACCTATGCCCGCCATATTGTTTGCCCGCCATTTGGCCTTTTTCATTACGTGGGGTGCGGAAAAGCCGGCGCTCCAAATATAAACGGTTACGACATCGAGTAAACTTCTTTACGGCAAGCGACAACCATGGCGACGCAAGTAATCCGACATCGTAGGTCTAGTTTTTATCAGTGAAAAGACGGTCTGACATTGCCACCTAGCGTGCATGCTAGGATAGGCTACCCAAAGTTTTTCAGTAAAAGCTTTCTGAGAGGATGAATAATTACTTTTCTTTGGCATGGATCCATTTGAAGACAGTATCGTA